>NC_057796.1:297178770-297192905 GCF_018294505.1 Triticum aestivum
GATACATAAATTTGGTCCACATGCAAGTGTGTTCGTGCTCTGACCCTCTCCCGCGTCATTTTTCGCCAAATTTATGAACATTAGACAAGTCGGATGACGCAACAGACACGGTTCACTCAAACTAACTGTGTACCACGCCGGTGCACCTGTCACGCACACATCCGCACAGTACATTGGGCTCCACGAGGCTCCCCCTCTGAAAAATATCTGCCCGCCTTGAGGGTTTTTCTGTTTCATAACACACGGTTGTTATCTCCGGACCGTGTGCAATGTTTCTTGTTCCCAATCCCGCCTGCATCCCTAGAAAATATCTACCCGCCTCGAGGGTTTTTCTGTTTCATAACACACGGTTGTTATCTCCGGACCGTGTGTGATGTTTCTTGTTCCCAATCCCGCATGCATCCCTAGAAAATATCTGCACGGGCCTCGAGGGTTTTTTGTTTCATAACACACGGTTGTTATCTCCGGACCATGTGCGATGCACTATCATCAAAATTTTCAATAGCCCAGCATTTCACTCCTGCGTAGTAAATTTTTCAGTACCCGCGTCATTTCCTCAAACACCCCGCGCCCCCTCCACACACACACACGAAAACCTCCTCGGGCGTGCACAAACACACACACACACACACACACACACCAAAACCTCCTCGGGCATGTGCAAACACACACACACCCTCCCTCGCTCCAAACCCTAGCAAGGTCCCCGCCGCCGCCGCAAGGCCTCCATTGTCAACATCTGCCGATTTGCCCGTGCAGCTTACCCACCGATCTCCATACCCAAGCCGCCCTGAGTTTCTTAGATGATGCCTTCCAAACGCCCCCTTTCCCACAGATCCCCACCCCCCACTCCAGAGCGTCGCAACCTAAGCCTGGCTACACTTTCCCGTGGAGCTCGAGGAGCGACTGGCCCAAAAGAGGTGTATAGCGGTCTCTTCGCCCGACGTCGCCGAGGAAGACGACGACCATTACTGGCGGCAGGCACTCAAGCAGCGGGCTAGAGTATGCGGGCATGTCTCGGCCGCCGGCTACGACATCGAGGTCATCGACAGCGATGGCCTGAGGTGGGCCGTGTCACAAGTTAAGTAGCCCACCCCAACCCCTCGGGTTCAACCGCCGTTGATCTCATCCATGGCCCCGCCGCTGATCTCCTCTGGCTCACTGTCAACAATTTGCCATTCTACATCACCATCGAGCCCCTTTTGTCATTTCTGAAGGACACGTTCTGCGACGCTGGATTGGGATCCACAGCTTCCAAGTTAGACCTCATCAACGGCGACCATGAGGAGGGCACCCTCTCCGGCTCTTCCAAGGGGAAAGAGCCCATCTGCTCTTCCAAGGGGAAAGCGCCCGTCTGCGACATTAGGGAGGGCACCCTACTGCCATGCTCTTCTAATGGGAAGGAGCCCATCTGCGACAACATGGAGCGCATCCAGGGTCCGTGCTCTTCCCACGGGAACGAGCCCATCTGTGACAAGTGAGGAAACCCATCATTTGTTTTGCCGCGCCTCTTCACAGGGGAAACCCATGATTTGTTTTGTCGAGTCCCTTTTGTAGTGTAGTGAGAATATGTCCAGTTTTAATTGCTATATCTGGTTGTTTGCAGTATGCCTTGTTTATTTCAGTTGTTCACAATGTGATGCTCTATATGTGCAATTATTTACTGTGCATTACATTTCATCAATCCAGTTTTAAACATGCCGACAGGAATGCATATATTTGCTTGCTGTTAAGACTGTTATAGCTAGCATATGCCTCTTTTAAAGTTTTTTGATTGTTCGGTTGTTTGTAGTTAGCATATGTTCAATTTCAAATGCTATCTTTGGTTGTTCGTAGTATGCCTTGTTTATTCCATTTATTCAGAATGTGATGTTCTATTTGTTTAAGTATGAACTATGCAGTTCAATTTCATCAGTACCAGTTTCAACAATACCACTATGAATGACTACATTTGGTTGTTGCATATTGTAGCTAACACGCCTTTCCATTTTTATTTAACCATAACCAGTGTACTTAGACCGGCACAATACCAGTTTGAATGACTATGTTTGCTTGTTGTTAAATGTTAGGCCTATTGCAGTTAGCACACCTTTCCACTTCTTTTGCTTTACTAGTGTGCTTAAACCTACACACTGAAGCTATCTTTTGGAGATTATTTTGTCTGCCATGTATATTTTGGTTGATGTTTAGCCTGTTGTGCTTAACATGCTTCTCGATGTACCTACATAGGACAATTTTGGGAACGACTGATGTTTTCCATCAAGGTTAATTTCATCCCATGGCTTATATCTGCTCACTGTTCAGGATATCGGTAGCTGGTACCATATAGGCCGGCGGCTGATAAGGGACTAATCGGTGAATCGGACTTTTAGCTGAATATATCTGCAACCCATTTTTCGTTAGGTTAACTAGGGCCATATGTATATCTGAGGCTACATAGCAACATGCACTGTACTTAATGTCTAAATATGCAATCCTAGGCTATATAGCAACAAGGAAGAGTATTACATTAATGTTCTAATGATGTCTAGATATACGTAGAAGAGCAGCAGCAGCAGCAACAGCAACAACACAGCCCTGTTTGCATACTCAACTTAGCTAGAGGTTAGAGTTAGTTTCTAGCTCATTACTAACCCTGAACTAACTCCATCCAAAGAGTTGTTTGGATGGCAGGGTTAGATTGACAATAAATGCACTAGGAGAACTAGCTCCAATTAGCACCTCTTGGGTTGGATAGTTTTTTTGGGTGGGTTATAGATGCAACTAGCTCAAACTAGCCCTCATGTTTAGATATACTTTAGGGCTATTTGAGCCTGAACTAGCTGAAACTAACTGTAACCCATGGATACAGCAACAGTAATCAGCCGATAATTTGTAAGAATGAACTAAACTCCTTCCGGCCCATAATATACTATGTTAATTCATCTAACATGTGAGTATATTGGATGTTATAAGATACTCCCTCCGTTCCTAAGTATTTGTCTTTTTAGAGATTTCAAATGGACTACCACATACGGATGTATATAGACATATTATAAAAGAGTGTTGTACTACATCATTGTGCAATTGTTGTTTAGCTTCTAATATTAACTTGGTGCTTTTAGGTACATATGTCATTGGTAAAGATCCGCGTTTTGACCCTTTCTGCGTATGGGGCAATGAGATATCGATGAACCAGCATCAAGTGAGGAAGCTGATAAAGATTCTTAGTAAAATAGGTCCAAAGATGGCAATTAAACTATTTGTTTCCACTTTATCCAAGACAACAACGGACTGCAGGATGGTAAGTAAGAACTCTGCAGCCTTCTTTTACTGCCCATAATGAGTTGTGTTAGATGACAATGTCTGAATCTTTTCCCTTTGCAGTGGTTGCCAAAGCAGTTTACTCAAGATTACCTCTCAAACTACGTGATTGGTGGGCATGCAAAGGTTAAAGTATTTCTACCAGAACACGATGATTATCTAGATGTTTTCATGAAGACCGTGAAGGATGGGCGGTCGGCCATCAGAAGGGGTTGGACTAGAGTCGTGCGTGCCTTCTGCATGGAGCAGGGCACAATATGGGCATTCTGCTTCACCTTGCTCAGCAACCAGAATATATTTCGCCTCTTTCTTTACCGTATTTAATAGTACAAGTATACAATTGTGGTTCATCATTCTTCATTTGGTTCTTATGTAATTCTTGAACATTTTTACCTATGAATCGAATAATGCATTGGTTGTTTGAACCTGATGGATATGAATAAAGCTGTAGCATACATTCAAATTCGAATTCAAATCCAAATCCGGTACAATTTGGAAAAGCAGCAATTAAATTATGGTGAAATTACGCTCTCGAGGTTGTTACGGCACACACGGTTGGTAAAACACAAACGTTTGCGATATGCACCATAATCCGAGATGGTTCACAGAGAGGAAACATGTGCAAGCATGCACACAATTGCCGTTTGCAAAGCGTGTCACAATATGACAAACGGTGCGGGCAAACTAAACGTTTGTGTTAGTTGCCTTATCGTACATGATTCGCATACATGAACTATTTTTTATGAAGTATGCATCATAAACGTTGCACCACAGAATAGCATGTGCGATAATTTTCGTGTACGACGATGTTACGATGGTTTGACGTTTCATAATCCTGTCCGACACTCGTACGGAGATTAGCTAATCTTCTTAACGGTGAACCGTTTGTGATGGGCCGCGCATCATACACGTTCTATAATAGTGAACCGTTTGTGATGGGCCGCGCATCGTAAACGTAGCACCACAGAATACCGACTATGATGGCAATACGAGCAGAAACGAGTAGGAGTACTGTAGGGGCTCTATCCCCGACGGTTTCTGGGTCGTGTAGGAAGGACCCCCCTATCGCCCACACTCACTTGGCGACGGTTCCAAATGCCGTCGCGGAAAGGGGTTAAAAACCGTTTGTTTAGGAGGCAGGGGAGTTTAGCATAGTCTGTCGGCGTTCTGGGAAGGGGGGTCCCCAGACTTGCCTGCCTGCGGCCCACGGCGTGGCTAAGCTAGCGGGCCGTACGACCCATCTTCATCAACAAGGCAATCAAGACCCTCGCGAGGGGCCAAGCCTCGCGAGGCGGACGACGCAAGACCTCCTCAGGAGCGGCCTAGCCAGGCAGGCTCACGAGGAGCAGAGATATCAAGGCGGGGCAAACCTCGCGAGGCTCAAGTGACGTGAGCCATGACGATCGAGACCAGGCGGGCGCCAGCGCGCGCAGCGTCCTTGTTTCCTCTTTGGTGCTAAGGAAGCAAGCGCAGGCGCGGATTACCGAGGCATCAAGCAAAGGTTTCCATATCGGTGCAACAAGACCAGGACTGGAAGGACGGCAGGATGGAGGTCACCGTGGAGCCCAAGACGGTGTCACCGCCAGAGCCCTTTCGTGGGCGAAGACCACTTTTGTCAGGATAGCTTGTACTAGCTGTCCCCTTTCAAATTGCCCGCAGTTGTTGGCTCCCTTCCCGCTCAATATTTGGGAAGAGGACCAGGGCCTATATAAGTAGAGCTAGGTACCACAGTAGAGGAAAGAAGTTCTCGTCCACCAGTCCACAGAGCACAAGAACACCTCAACCTCAGGAGGTTGTTCTTCCCCTTGTACTGTTCATCATCAGCCCAAGTGGCAATCCACCACCACACATTGGAGTAGGGTATTACACCACAACGGTGGCCCGAACTAGTATAAACCTCGTGTCTCTCTGTGTTGTTAGTTTGTCTAGTTCGTCCATGAGATCTTAGCGAGCTAGCGCATGGATCGGTAGGAGGGAAAGAACTTCGCACGCACCCCAGAGTTCGAACCTTAAGGGTTTTGCCGGAACCCGAGATCCGACATTTGGCGTGCCAGGTAGGGGTGCGCCGTAGCTTCCCTTCCGTCGATCCATCGATCCGTCGCTCCGTCGTCTCCATGGCGGATGCTCGCCGCGCTCGTGCTGAGCACCGGCCTGCCCTCACCGCCCGCGTTGCTCAGACGGCTCCCGTCGGCGGGCCACCTCGTCGTTCTCCGTCTCCCGCCGCCAACGCCACCACCGGTCCGGCGGGGAACGAGCAGCAAGCATCCTCGCTGCACCCATCGCTGCGGCAGGACGGCCGCACCGCCACTCCATCGCATATCCCGGCCAGTTCTTCGTCTCATGCACGCCGCGCTCCCATGGATGCGTGGACCGTGCTCCTTGCGGCAAACGAGCTCCTGCGCTACCGCCCAGTCGACGACCTCTACAAGGAGTGGCTCGACCGTGTCGCCGAGCTCGTCCGCGCCGCAGGGGGCTCCCCGGCGCCGTCCCTCTCTCTACCTCACCCTCCGCCAGCCACGGGCGACGTGGCCCATGGCGCGCCTCCACCACCTCTACCCCAAGACTGCGCCTTGGCGCCAAGGCGCGCGGCCCCACGGCGCGATCCACCACGCCCGGCGCCCGCGCGCGAAGATAGGAGCTGCCAAGAAATCCCTCGGCCGCAAGAAGCTGCACTTGCGCTCCCCGCGCCACCTCATCAAGACCGCGCGCTACCTGCGGTAGCAGCACACGGGCCTCACCAAGACCAAGCTCCACCTCCGAGACAGGCCCCGGCAACCACGGCCGGCTGCCGCGCCTTCACCCCCGAGCTGCGTAGCGTCGCCTGGCCGAGCAAGTTCAAGCCGGATCTGCCCCCTCGCTACGACGGCACCGCCGACCCCGCGGAGTTCCTGTAGCTCTACGAGCTGAGCATCAAAGCAGCCAACGGCGATGAGAAAGTCATGGCGAACTGGTTTCCCATGGCTCTCAAGGATTGTGCCCGCTCCTGGCTCCTGAACCTGCAGCACGGCTCGATCTCCTCCTGGGATGAGATGCGCGACCGCTTCGTCGCCAACTTCCAGGGCACCCGCGACCGCCCATCGGCCACGGGTGACCTGCGCCGCATCAAGCAACAACCAGGAGAGACCCTCCAGAAGTACATCCAGCGCTTCAACAACACTCGCCTCAAGATCCCCAAGGTCACGGACGAGGCCATCATCTCTGCGTACTCTGACGGCGTCCGTGACGTCAAGATGAAGGAGGAGCTCACTATCCACGAGGGGCTGTGCACATCTCAGGAGCTGTTCAACCTGGCAACCAAGTGCGCAAGAGCTGAGGAGGGGCGCCTTTCCCTCCTCGAGCTGCCAGCTACGGGTGCGGAGGAAGAGAAGGCCAAGGCCAAGGACGTGAAGCGCAAGGAAGCGGCGGTGCTCGCAGCGGAGCCTGACACCAAGCGGGGCAGAGATCAGCCTGAGTCATCCAAGAACAGCTGACCGTTCTGTGCCTTCCACAACCTGAACACCCACAACACCAGTGACTGTCAAGAGCTCAGAGCCATCTGCGAGGGACGCTTCGGTTGACGCCTCGAACACAGCGACCGTGGCTACGGCCGTGGAGGAGGACGTGGTGGTGGACGCTGGGACGATCGTGGCCCACGCCAGGAGTGGCGTGACCGTTCTCATGAGGACCGCTGGCAGGATCATCCTCGCGAGGGTGCCTGGAGAGACCAGCCTCGCGAGGACCGCCCTCAGGGCAATGTCGGTCTTCCCCCGCTGCCACCACCGCCAAGGAGGAAAGACGGCCACCACCAAGACGAGGGGGCTAGGGGCTTCCAGGAGCCGCATGCAATCGCCTGTATCTTGGGCGGAGCTCAGACCCCAGCCTCGCATTGTATCTTCAAATAGTTTGCTCGTGAAGTGAACGCAGTCCTCCCCAAGCTCGAGGACACGCGCCCGCTCAAGTGGTCCTAGTGCGCCATCACCTTCAACTCGGCAGATCAGCCCAAGTGCACAGCCACTGCAGGCGCCCTCTCGATGCTTTGTTCCCCAGTCATCAGCAACGTGCAAGTTACCAAGACCCTCATCGGCGGCGGCACCGGACTCAATGTGTAACACCCCGCATGTAACTTTCCATATTTGTAACTCCGACTCTTGCCATTTTCGGCTATGTGTTATGATATTCCCTTTGTGGTCGGGTTTTGTTTTTCGTTTTGTATTTTGTTCTTGTCATGCATTTCATATCATGTCATCATGTGCATTGCATTTGTGTACGTGTTCGTCTCATGCATCCGAACATTTTCCCTGTTGTCCGTTTTGCAATCCGGCGCTCCTATCTCCTCCGGTGCACCCCTCTTGTTTTCTTTCATGTGCGGGTGTCAAACTTTCTCGGAATGGACCGAGGCTTGTCAAGTGGCCTAAGTATACCACCCGGAGACCACCGGTCAAGTTTCGTTCCAATTGGAGGTCGTTCGGTACTCCAACGGTTAACCTGGCTCTGATACCAACTTGTAACGCCCACGATGCGGCTATATCTCCCACGTGTCGAGGCACGACTTAGAGGCATAAACGCATAGTGGTTTTGTCGCAAGAAGGGTCATCTTCACACAATCCCATGTAATGAACAAGAATGGGATAAAGAGTTGGCTTACAATCGCCACTTCACACAATACATAAATATAAACCATACATCATCCAAAATACAAACATAGACCGACTACGGTCAAGATCCAAATGAAAATAAGACAACCCCAAATGCTAGATCCCCGAACGTCCCAACTGGGCTCCACTACTGATCATCAGGAAAAGACACATAGTAACGTCCAAGTTCCTCGTCGAACTCCCACTTGAGATCGACCCCATCATCTGCACTGGCATCGTTGGCACCTGCAACTGTTTTGGTAGAATCTGTGAGTCACGGGGACTCAGCAATCTCACACCCGCGAGATCAAGACTATTTAAGCTTGTAGGAAAGGATGGTGTAATGAGGTGGAGCTGCAGCGGCAATAAGCATATATGGTGGCTAACATACGCAAGAGAGAGCGAGAAGAGAAGCAACGGAGCGGTCGTCATCTAGCAATGACCAAGAAGTGATCCTGAACTCCTACTTACGTCATACATAACTCCAACCGTGTTCACTTCCCGGGCTCCGCCGAGAAGAGACCATCACGGCTACACACGCAGTTGATGTATTTTAACTGGGTCAAGTGACAAGTTATCTACAACCGGACATTAACAAATTCCCATCTGCCTCATAACCACGGGCACGGCTTTCGAAAGATAATACCCTGCAGGGGTGTCCCAACTTAGCCCATCATAAGCTCTCACGGTCAACGAAGGATAAACCTTCTCCCGGAAAAACCCGATCAGTCTCGGAATCACGGTTTACAAGACATTTCGACAATGGTAAAACAAGACCAGCAAAGCCGCCCGAATGTGCCGACAAATCCCAATAGGAGCTGCACATATCTCGTTCTCAGGGCACACCGGATAAGTCAAGCTACGAGTAAAACCAGACCTCGAGTTTCCCCGTGGTGGCCCCGCAGGCTGCTCGGTTCGGACCAACACTCGAAGGAGCACTGGCCCGGGGGGGTTAAAATAGAGATGACCCTCAGGCTCACGAAAACCTGGGGAAAAGGCTTAGGCGGCAAATGGTAAAACCAAAGTTGGGCCTTGCTGGAGGAGTTTTATTCAAGGCGAACTGTCAAGGGGGTCCCATAAATCACCCGACCGCGTAAGGAACGCAAACTCAAGGAACATAATCCCTGTATAACAGTAACTAGGGCAGCCACCAACGCCAATGCTCAGATGATTCTGCAACTCTTGCAAGAACGCACCCAAGGGCAAGGCAATCAAGGCTATCAAGGTCAAGGCAACAATCAGCCTAACTTCGCTACACTCAACCAGTTTCTCGCAAATCAGCCCAAGTCTTTCAGCTACTGTGCCGAGGCCACGGATGCCGATGATTGGCTCGTGGACATCAACAAGCATTTTGAATGTAGCAATGTCAGGCCTGAGGACTATGTCAAGTTCGCTTCTTTTCAGCTCAAGGACCAAGCTGCTGATTGGTTTCAGCAATACAAAGATTCCAGAGGAGGTCGTGTGATCACTTGGACTGACTTCTGTCGGGACTTCAAAGCGCACCACATTCCATAAAGTGTTGTTGAGAGCAAGCGTGAGGAGTTCCGCAATCTCAAGCAAGGCAACATGTCTGTGTATGAATACAACATCCAGTTTCAGAAACTTGCTCGCTTCGCTAAACAAGATGTTCCTGATGAAAAGAGCATGATCTATCACTTCAGAGGTGGACTTAAAGAGGATCTGCAGTTAGCTCTTGTTCTTGTTGAGCCTACTCAGTTTGATCAATTCTACAATATGGCACTGAAGCAAGAGGTTGCTCAGCTCAAGTGTGAGGCTTCTAAGAAAAGAGTCAGGGACGCAGTTCAGTCTTCTTCTTCCTCACTTGTGTCTGCTAAGCAACAGAAGTTCTGGTTGCCTCCTCCTCCTCCGTTTCGTCAGCCTTACCAACAGAAGAACAAAGGTGGCCATGGTTCTTCCAACTCTTCCAACTCTGGCTATCAGAACAAGTCTCAGAATCAAGCTCCAAAGTCCAATGCTCCTTACCGCCGTCCACTCTCAGAGGTGACTTGCAACAAGTGTCAGCAGAAAGGTCACTATGCTAACAAGTGCTTCAACCAAAGGCGCCTTCCTCCTCCTCCTCCTATCAGATCTTCCAGCAATGCAGTGGTCAAGCATAATCCAAAGTTTGCAAAGGTGAACATGATGAATGCAGCTCAAGCGGAGGAATCTACTGATGTGATAATGGGTAATCTTCCTGTTAATGATATTCCTGCAAAAGTTCTTTTTGATACTGGTGCATCGCTTTGTTTCATGTCAAGACCGTTTTTGCCAAGCATGAATTCACTTGTTCTCATCTGAGTAAACCCATGGATGTCGTTTCTCTGGGTAAACGTTTGAGTTCTAGTATGATGGTTCCGGATGTTTCCGTCAAGATGGGCGACTATGATTTTCAGTCTTCTCCAGTTGTTCTTGGTGACTCAGATATTGATCTTATTCTCGGGATGGACTGGCTTTCTAAGCAGAAGGCTCAACTTGATTGTGCTGCCAGGGAAATTCAATTGACACACTCTTCTGAGGATGTGATTATTTTTTACGCTCGTGATGAAACCATTCGGTTTTTTTCTCTCAATGAGAAGGGCGAATTGAATGCCATCTCTCAAATTCCAGTCGTTTGTGAGTACCAAGATGTCTTTCCAGAAGAGCTTCCGGGTATGCCTCCTCACCGGCCAGTTGAGTTCGTTATCGAACTAGAGCCTGGCACTGAACCCGTTTGCAAGCGTCCATACAAGCTTGGACCCAAAGAGCTGAAGGAATTGAAGAAACAGCTCCATGAACAAGAGCGTCTGGGCTTGATCAGACCGAGTTCATCTCCATGGGGTTGTGGTGTTCTTTTTGTCAAGAAGAAGGATGGCACGGACCGACTTTGTGTCGACTACCGTCCATTGAACAAGAAGACAATCAAGAACAAGTATCCACTTCCCAACATCAATGAGCTATTGGAGCAACTCAAAGGTGCTAAAGTATTCTCGAAGCTTGACCTTCGTATGGGTTATCATCAGATTCGCATTCGTGAAGAAGATATTCCCAAGACAACATTCAGAACTAGCTTTGGTTCTTATGAATATACTGTCGTGTCTTTCGGCCTTGTCGATGCTCCTCCAGTTTTCTCTCGGATGATGAATTTCATCTTCAACCCCTATACCAATGAATTCGTTCTGGTGTATCTCGATGATATCTTGGTCTTCTCCAAGAATAAGCAGGATCATGCCAAACATTTGCGATTGGTGCTCGACAAGCTCAGAGAGTATCAATTCTATGCGAAGTTCTCCAAATGTGAGTTTTGGCTCGATGAAGTTCTTTTCCTTGGTCACATCATCTCTGCCAAGGGCATCGCTGTTAACCCCGAGAAGGTGTCCGCAATTGTGAATTGGGAACCTCCTCAGAATGTCAAGCAGCTCCGCAGTTTTCTTGGTCTTGCAAGCTATTGCCGAAGATTCGTTGAGAATTTCTCCAAGATTGCAAAGCCTCTTTCCAACCTCCTCCAGAAGCATGTGAAATATGTCTGGTCTCCTGAGTGTGACGTTGCTTTCAACACTCTGAAAGAGAAACTAGTCACAGCTCCTGTCTTAACTCCTCCTGATGAATCCAAGCCGTTTGAAGTTTTCTGTGATGCTTCTCTCCAAGGTCTCGGTGCTGTGTTAATGCAAGAGAAGAAAGTTGTGGCCTATACCTCTCGTCAGTTGAAGCCCAACGAGAAGAACTACTCCACTCATGATCTTGAGTTGGCGGCAGTTGTCCATGCATTAATAACGTGGAGACATCTCTTGTTGGGAAGACAAGTGGACATTTTCACCGATCACAAGAGTCTCAAGTATATCTTAACTCAGCCCAACCTCAACCTCAGGCAGACTCGATGGGTCGAAATGATTCAAGAGTACAATCCGAGTATTGAATATACTCCAGGCAAAGCAAATGTCATTGCAGATGCTTTAACCAGGAAGGCTTATTGCAACAGCTTAATTCTCAAGCCTTTCCAACCGGATCTTTGTGACGCTTTTCGCAAGCTGAATCTCCAAGTTGTTCCTCAAGGCTTTCTTGCCAACCTCATAGTCTCTCCTACTTTGGAAGATCAAATTCGTGAGGCACAACTCCTTGATGCCATGGTGAAGAAGGTGAAACGTGGTATCGACAAGGGCCTTTCCAAATACAAGTGCTATCGCATTGATGACAGAGACACTTTATTCTTCGAGGACCGGATTGTGGTTCCTAAAGGTGATCTAAGAAAAGTCATTATGAACGAGGCGCACAATTCTCTTCTGTCCATTCATCCTGGAAGTACGAAGATGTATCATGACCTCAAGCAGTCGTATTGGTGGACTCGAATGAAGCGAGAAATTGCTCAATTCGTGAATGAATGTGATGTCTGTCGAAGAGTGAAAGCAGAACACCAACGACCAGCTGGTCTCCTTCAACCTCTTGCTGTCCCAGAATGGAAGTTTGATCATATCGAAATGGACTTCGTGACTGGTTTTCCAAAGTCCAAGCGTGGAAATGATGCTATCTTCGTTGTCATCGACAAGCTTTCTAAAGTGGCTCATTTCCTTCCAATCAAAGAATCTATCACAGCAGCTCAGCTGGCAGAGCTTTACACCTCCAGAATTTTCTCTTTGCACGGCATTCCACAATTGATTTCTTCAGATCGTGGAAGCATCTTCACCTCTAAGTTCTGGGACTCCTTCCAGAAGGCCATGGGCACAAACATTCGCTTCAGCACAGCTTTCCATCCTCAAACTAGTGGCCAAGTCGAGCGAGTCAATCAAATCCTTGAAGATATGCTCAGGGCTTGTGTCATTTCCTTTGGCATGAAATGGGAAGATTGTCTTCCTTATGCTGAATTCTCCTACAACAACAGCTTCCAAGCGAGTTCGGGCAAGGCCCCATTCGAGATTCTCTATGGCAGAAAGTGCTGTACTCCTCTCAATTGGTCAGAGACCGGTGAACGCCAACTTCTTGGCAATGACTTAATCACTGAAGCTGAAGAAATGTTTAAAGTCATCCGTGAAAATCTCAAAGCCGCGCAATCGCGCCAGAAGAGTTACTATGATAGTAAGCACCGTGATTTGGCTTTCGAGATCGGAGACCATGTCTACCTCCGCGTCTCTCCAATGAAAGGCACTGGTCGCTTCGGTATCAAAGGGAAGCTTGCCCCTAGATACGTGGGTCCTTTCAAGATCATTGGCAAACGAGGCGACCTCGCCTATCAACTTGAGCTTCCTTCCAACTTCGCGAACGTGCACGATGTGTTCCACGTGTCACAGCTCCGCAAGTGCTTCAAGACGCCTGAGCGCACTATCAACTTCGAAGAGATTGACCTCCAAGAAGATCTGTCTTATCATGAGCACCCCGTGGCTATTCTTGAAGAAACTGAGCGCAAGACTCGCAACAAGTCAATCAAATTCCTGAAAGTGAAGTGGTCGCACCATTCTGACCGGGAAGCCACCTGGGAACGCGAGGACCATCTCCGTTCCGAATATCTAGAGTTCTTTCAGTCCTAGATCTCGGGACGAGATCCTCTCGTAGTGGTGGAGTGTTGTAACACCCCGCATGTAACTTTCCATATTTGTAACTCCGACTCTTGCCATTTTCGGCTATGTGTTATGATATTCCCTTCATGGTCGGGTTTTGTTTTTCGTTTTGTATTTTGTTCTTGTCATGCATTTCATATCATGTCATCATGTGCATTGAATTTGCGTACGTGTTCGTCTCATGCATCCGAACATTTTCCCCGTTGTCCGTTTTGCAATCCGGCGCTCCTATCTCCTCCGGTGCACCCCTCTTGTTTTGTTTCGTGTGCGGGTGTCAAAATTCTTGGAATGGACCGAGGCTTGTCTAGTGGCCTAAGTATACCACCCGGAGACCACCGGTCAAGTTGCGTTCCAATTGGAGGTCGTTTGGTACTCCAATGGTTAACCGGGCATCCGCAAAGTCCATTTGTGTGTGCAGAAAAAACCCCCTCTAAAACCAGCCCAAAACCCACCAAATTCTCTTCCATGCTCTAGGTCGTTCGATCACGATCGTGTGGGCGAAAACCGCACCTCATTTGGACTCTGCTAGGCTCCCTCTATCTATAAATATGCATCTCCCCCGAAAAACAAACGCAGACAAACCCTAACCCTCGTCCCTCTCCGCCGTCGGACACGTCCGGGCGGAGCCGGACGCGTCCGCCTCCCTCGCCGCCGCCACGTGGCACGCCGCCGTACGTCGCCGCCGCCGAGGCCC
>NC_057796.1:297193512-297406638 GCF_018294505.1 Triticum aestivum
GCCCTCGCCGCCGGCGCCTCCCCACCGCGCCTGCCGGGCCCACCGTCCTCTCCTCCTCCGGCCGCCTCCTCGTCGCCCCTCCTCCTCGTCTCCGGCCACCGCCCCGTCGAAGCTCAGCCAAGCCCTCGATCGGATCTGGTGAGGAAGAGAACGACGTTGACTTCCCCCGTCCCCCGTTTTTTTTCTGTCATTGATTTCTTACAGCATATAGCCTTGTTCATCGTTGCATAACTCCTTGCATGTAGCTCCGATTCGCGCGTGTAATATGTCAAATTGTTCGTCTCGTGATGCTCTACATTTTGTTCAATTGCACCATGTTCATTAGAGGTCACCTTGACGCCCAAATCTCTGTTGGAAGAGGGCTAGTTGCTGTTATCTTCTGGTTCTTAGCAGAACTTGGAGATTTGTCATTTTTGTATCATTTAATCTGTGCATCTTATGGGCATGAGCTCTACATGTGTTTTGTTGTATGACATGCCATATTTCCAAGGGTGTATGCCATGTAGTTTTGTGATCTCTGTGGTGACTAGCACAAGCATGCAAAGTAGGATCCGTAATGTTTCTGATTTCAGAGACTTAGTGATTTCTCTGAGTCCTTGTCTGCTGTTATTTTGTTGCCATTTGAACTTGATGCTACAGAGAGATCCATGCATATTTTGGAGATGTTCAGTAAGGAAGTTTTGTAGCTATAGTTGTAATTGATCCATTCCTGCCCTTGTTTGCAATTATGGAGTTCCATAGCATGTACCAATCTTGCTCTACTTTTGCTATAAAATATTTCTGGCAGATTCTTAACATGATATGCAATTTTGCCAAGCTTATTGTAGTTGATCCGTATATGCTATGCTTTTATTCTTGCCATGGATAGCTTCATAAACATGCCATCTAGTTGTAGGTATGCTTGTTTTGTTATGTATTGCTCTGTAGTCAGTGCATCAAGCTCACAAAGAGGCCTAGATATTATTATTTCTGCCATGCTCTGTTTTCTGCAAGTCTGAAACCTGATAACGAAACTTGCTATGTTTACATGCTTGCCATCATATCTTCTGGTCCTTTTTGGCTTAGGTTCAGTAAGGGACTTTTATCATATGCATTTAGTAGAACACTGCCATGCCTTGTTTTGCTATGTTAAGTTCCTCTAGCATGTTGATTTCGTGCTCTGAACATTGCTACCTGATGCTGTTTTCTGCCATGTCCAGTTTTTCACCAAGTCTGTGAACCTGTTATCTTTTGCACTTTTGCCATGCTTGTTAGAGCTTGATATGTTGTGAACTAGCCGTAGCTCAGTGTTCATCTTTTGTCAAGCATCTCCTGTACATTACTATCATATTCTTTGTTGCTATGTTGGAGTGCTATAGCATTGTTACTTATTGCATTTTAAGTGCTATCATGCTGTTAATCGCAGATTCGTGTCATTCTTGTTTTGCTTGCCATTTGCAAACCGTGCATACGTTTCCGGTGAACTTTATATCGATTTCGACCAAGATCATCTCACCTTTCCAGTGGCATGCTTGGTTTGCCAAGTTACTGCCTTATTCATCATTTTCCTTCCGGAGCACGCATATGCATCGCATATCATATCTTGCATATCATACATGTCTTGCATCATGTTGCTTGTGCATTTCTCGTGGTTGATTGTGGTTCCGTTTGCTTGTGTTCTTTTCTTGGGTAGAGCCGGGAGACGAGTTCGTGAATGAGGAACCTGTTGAGTACGCTTACGACGATCAATCTTTCGACAACTCTAAGAACCTTGCAGGCAAGATGACCAGCCCTCGAAATCACTTCTATCTTTGCTTTGCTAGTTGTTCGCTCTATTGCCATGTTGCGCTACCTATCACTTGCTATATCATGTCTCCCATTTTGCCATGTCAGCCTCTAACCATCCTTTCCTAGCAAACTGTTGTTTGGCTAAGTTACCGCTTTTGCTCAGCCCTTCTTATAGCGTTGCTAGTTGCAGGTGAAGTTGAAGTTGGTTCCATGTCGGAACATGGATATGTTGGGATATCACAATATCTCTTAATTATTTAATGCATATATATATATATATTTGGTAAAGGGTGGAAGGCTCGGCCTTATGCCTGGTGTTTTGTTCCACTCTTGCCGCCCTAGTTACTGTTATACCGGGATTATGTTCCTTGAGTTTGCGTTCCTTACATGGTCGGGTGATTTATGGGACCCCCTTGACAGTTCGCCTTGAATAAAACTCCTCCAGCAAGGCCCAACTATGGTTTTACCATTTGCCGCCTAAGCCTTTTCCCCCGGGTTTTCGCGAGCCCGAGGGTCATCTCTATTTTAACCCCCCCGGGCCAGTGCTCCTTCGAGTGTTGGTCCGAACCGAGCAGCCTGCGGGGCCACCTCGGGGAAACTCGAGGTCTGGTTTTACTCGTAGCTTGACTTATCCGGTGTGCCCTGAGAACGAGATATGTGCAGCTCCTATCGGGATTTGTCGGCACATTCGGGCGGCTTTGCTGGTCTTGTTTTACCATTGTCGAAATGTCTTGTAAACCGGGATTCCGAGACTGGTCGGGTTTTTCTGGGAGAAGGTTTATCCTTCGTTGACCGTGAGAGCTTATGATGGGCTAAGTTGGGACACCCCTGCAGGGTATTATCTTTCGAAAGCCGTTCCCGCGGTTATGAGGCAGATGGGAATTTGTTAATGTCCGGTTGTAGATAACTTGTCACTTGACCCAGTTAAAATACATCAACTGCGTGTGTAGCCATGATGGTCTCTTCTCGGCGGAGCCCGGGAAGTGAACACGGTTGGAGTTATGTATGACGTAAGTAGGAGTTCAGGATCACTTCTTGGTCATTGCTAGATGACGACCGCTCCGTTGCTTCTCTTCTCGCTCTCTCTTGCGTATGTTAGCCACCATATATGCTTATTGCCGCTGCAGCTCCACCTCATTACACCATCCTTTCCTACAAGCTTAAATAGTCTTGATCTCGTGGGTGTGAGATTGCTGAGTCCCCATGACTCACAGATTCTACCAAAACAGTTGCAGGTGCCGACGATGCCAGTGCAGATGATGGGGTCGATCTCAAGTGGGAGTTCGACGAGGAACGTGGACGTTACTATGTGTCTTTTCCTGATGATCAGTAGTGGAGCCCAGTTGGGACGTTCGGGGATCTAGCATTTGGGGTTGTCTTATTTTCATTTGGATCTTGACCGTAGTCGGTCTATGTTTGTATTTTGGATGATGTATGGTTTATATTTATGTATTGTGTGAAGTGGCGATTGTAAGCCAACTCTTTATCCCATTCTTGTTCATTATATGGGATTGTGTGAAGATGACCCTTCTTGCGACAAAACCACTATGCGGTTATGCCTCTAAGTCGTGCCTCGACACGTGGGAGATATAGTCGCATCGTGGGCGTTACACAATGTCCTGTCCGTCGACACATTCGACAACCTCCAAGTGCCATACGAGCAACGTCAGCCTACCAAGCCTTTCTCAGGGGTGACCGAAGGTTCCACCACACCAATTGGGCAGGTTCGCCTCCCTGTCACCTTCGGAGAACGCAAGAAATACCGCACCGAACTCATCGACTTCGATGTCGCGCACATCCATCTACCATACAACGCCATCCTCGGGTATCCAGCCCTGGCCAAGTTCATGGCGGTGACCCACCACGGCTACAACGTCCTCAAGATGCCGGGAAGCGGCGGAATCATCACGGTCCCATGTGAAGAAGGACATGCGGTGTGCTCCCTCAAGCGCGCCTTCCAAGCTGCAGCAATCAACGACCCCGACAGCAGAAGTGAGGGCCCTCCGGGGGCCATCCCCAAGAAGAAGCAGCTGCGCCGTGCCGGATCTCAGGAGGGTGGCGACGCAGCTGGAGCCTCGTCAGGATCAGCGCCCGCTCTAGGGGCGCCTCCCTCCATCGCATAGGAAGGCGTGCCCGGCGCCCTCCTCCGGCAGGGCTCGGGGGCTCTCTTCTGGAGGGCCTCGGACCTTGCCGACCTCACAAGGGAGGCGCTTGGGCACCACTTGGAGGCGTGCTTCGCGGAACATTTCCCTCAGGAGAACACAGGGCAAGGAGTGCCCACCACTCAGGAGTTCATCACCAAGACCACTCAGGAACGGCAAGACGCAAGGGCCATGCGCGGCGATCGCCGCTCACCAGGCGCGGCTCCCCATCCAGGCGAGGATGCCAGGCTACGCGTCTGCATTGACGTCCTGGAGCTCAACAGGGCCGCATCTCAGGAGCTTTTCTGGCCTTCGCGTGTGGGCTGTTGCGAGGGCCCACCACACAGCTACGTTCGCATGCCCTTCGGCTTGCCGAGCGTGGCGTCAGCCTATCAGCGCAACATGTGGCGTGTCCTGGTGGCTCAAGAGGCCAGGTACCACGCCGTCATGGAAGAGATGGAGATGGTCCTCAGGGAACCACCTGAGCCCCTAGAGCCTCCCGAGGCTCAGGGTCCCGGTGGCTCGTGAGGAGCTACCCCTTCGCGACGCGCCTTCAGCTGCACCAACCCTTCTTCGTCGGCAGAACCAGCTGACATTTTCCAAGTTCGTTTAGCTAGGAGCGCCCCTCGGGCTGCATTATTCCCAGGCCGCGTGGCTCCGTCCCTGTGGCATGTATCCCTTTTGATTATGTCTTTAGCTTACCTTGTTGGGGTGCCCCTCGGGCTGCATCAGCCCCAAGCCGCTCGGGCCTGACCCAGTGGCGTGTATCTTTCTGCATTTGCCCAAGCTAGTTTGCCTTCCATGCTTAACCTGCCTGATTGCTACCTGCTCGATCGCCACCCACCACGGGTCCATTCATCCTGTGCAATTCGCTTGCGCGTTAAAAGGGGGGCTCCTGAGCATCGCGACTCAGGAGCTCTTACTGGCACTCTAGCCCTCACCCCCTGGCCTTGACCACGGCATCACGACTTGGCATACCAGCGGCGGCTGAGCTCGTCGAGGGCCGGGACCTGAGGACGTAGAGCGCTTGCACCTAACCGTCTCGCAGGAACACACAACCATCAAAGACTCAAGACCAGGCGCAACCCGCCTTGAGGTAGGGCCTCGTGAGTCCCGCGCTGGCTCACGAGTGCCCAGATACACCTCGCAGCCCTGCCCTGCAAGCCACGTGTTAGGGCGGGGCTGTACACACCCAGGGGGCTCCTCCCGGAGGGGGCCCCCCTCCCACGCACAAGTGGAAGCACCATGCTCCGCGCTGGCCGTCGACACTGCCGAGGAGCGGCTTTGCCCGTGCACAAGCGGAAGCACTATGCTCCGCGCTGGTGATAAACAACTGAGGGCCGCTCCACGGTCGTACCAACCTCAGGGAACCCCAGAGCTCAGCGTCCGGCCTCACCGCAACGCCTCCCCTCGGGAGAGCCGCGCGAGGGGGCTGGACACGGGAGCTCCGCTCGGGTCACGCCCAAGCGTACGCCACCCAAACAGGCCTCCCGGGCCTGGGGGCTGCTCTCGGGTCACGCCCAAGCGCACGCCGCCCAAACAGGTCTCCCGGACCTGGTCGTCGCACGCCCCTCCCGAGGCCTCGGCGAGGACAGGTATGGAAGCCATTTGCACGTCAAGGGGGACTCCCGAGCATCGCGACTCAGGAGCCTAACTGGTCACGTAGCCCCTCACTCCTTGGTCCGTCCTAGTCTTCGGTCGGCCCAATGGAGGTTGAGGTATGCGTGGGGCCGGGCTCTGCCGACGTAGAACATCAATCTATCCCCACGAACTCTCCCTATAAGCTGTTTGCGCATCAAGGGGGACTCCTGAGCATCGCGACTCAGGAGCCTAACTGGTCACGTAGCCCCTCACTCCTTGGTCCGTCCTGGTTTACGGTCGGCCCAACGGCGGCTGAGGTATGCGCGGGGCCGGGCCCTGCCGACGCAGAACACAAAGCAAATAGGAAGGAAAGCACAAAATCTTGAAGCAAATATTACAAACATATTGTCCTCAAAATATCAAATGAAAAGTCTAAACGCCTCCATGAGGCCTGATGCATGTTGCAGGAACGAAACAAGAAACTAGTCGCAGGTCACCCCTGAACACTGCCATCACCGGCAGAAGGTGCTCCTCCGTGGGTGACGTCGTCTTCACCTGCACCATCAGCCGCAGGATCGCCGGACAGGGGTGCGAAGACAAAGCTGCGGCACTTCTTCAGCAGGGCCTGCACCTGACCTTGCACGTACGGCTGCGGCAGCAGCTGCGCTGTGATCATCAGCCACGGGTTCCAGCAGCTCGTCAAGACAAGTGTTGGGGTCGTGGAGGTACAGATGGGTGAAGACGCGAGCCAATGCAGCTGAAGACAGGACGCGAGCTTCTGCTTCTCCATGGGACCGACACTATCAATGACTTCCTCGAGCGCCTTCACCACGAGAATAAGCCGCAGGGCGGGGCCGTCCTCATCGGTGGCCAGCGTCTTCCCTAGCTCCACCAGCTCAGCGTCATGGTTCTTGACGGCGTCTTCCCGGGACTTCACCTCCTCCTCCTTTCTCAGGCGGCTGCGCGCTTCTTCAGCGTGCGTATCGCGCAGGCTTTGCAACTCGTCCTCCAGCTCTTGGCAGCGGTCGCGGGCGGCCTTAGTGTCTCTCAGCGCCGCCTCACGATCGGATGCAGCGTTGGCGGCACTCCGTTTCTCCTTCTTGGAAGATGCTGCGGCCTAGCTCAGTGCCGCGTGGACCGCCAAGTCAGAGTGAAGCCAACCAGAGGCCAGCTCCAGACGCCCGGCCACCATGCGCGGGTCCGCGCTCAGGAGATCTGCTCGTAACTGGGTCATCTCCGAAAGAGCGCGTTCCAAAACAGCAGCGGGAGCAGAAGAACCTGGGAGTGGAGGTGCAACAGTGGGAGGAGGCGACGTCGTCACCAAGGCCTGGGAGACTGCGGTCTTCGAAGCAGACGGGACCTCTTCTACCGGGCCAGACGCCGGCACTTCCGAAGCCAGCATGGCAATGGGGGCTGACTCCTCCCAGCGATGTTCCTCCTGGCCTCGCGAAGACGACCGGGCTGGGGAGGTGCGGGCGCTGGCGCCTCCTTTCTCAGCAGAAGAGGGCGCGGTCACCGTACCCTCTTTCCTCTTCTTCGCCACGGGCAGCGGCCTGGACAGCCAAAGACGAAAGTCAGGAAGCAGCGACATGAGCGAAAAACAAGATGGAGATCAAACACTTACTGATCCACAGCGACATATTTCCGCTTCGGGAGCTTGAAGCCTGAGAGCCTCGGAGCCTGGGGGGTAGGCGCGCGGGCTCCAGGGGCAGAGGATGGCATGCCAGAGGGGCTGGAGGCAGCTCCGGGCGGTGTCAAGACGGAGGCAGCATCTCGAGGAACCAGCGACGACCTACCCATTGTCGGGATGAGGGGCTGCTCCCTCTCCTCCTGGCGAGTCTCGGCCTCGGCGTCGTCAGGCAGGGCGCAGAGGATCTCGACCTTGCTCAGAGGAGAAGTGTCCCCCACCTCTTCGAGAGTCTTCTCCGAGTCTACCTCCTCCTCCTCCCCGCGGGACTCGTCAGAGGACACCTCCACTGGCTTCGGTGCTGCAGGGGCTCCTGTGAGCGCCGGGGGCACTAGCCCGCACGCCTCAAAGGTCGGCCTGGAGGCGACAAATTCCTCCCAGTCCCTGCGGTGGAACAAAGGAACAAAAGCGCTAGGCGGGTACTCCTGGTTGTCCCCAACTATGAGGCGCAAGACAGCGGCCAATTCGTCGCCAGGCAGAGCCCCCGGCCTCAGGCGGGTCTTGTTCCCCTCTTCTTCAAGCTCCCACAGGGGGCGCACGTGCGCCTGAATCGGGGCAACTCGCAGCGTCAAGAACTCCCTCAGGAACATGACCCCCGTCACCTTGGCCACCTTCGCGTTGCCCGGCTTCAAGTCGGTCGTCATCTGCCCCAACACAGACAACGCCCGCTCATCGACAAGCTCCGCCTTGGGCCACCCCTTGTTGGACGGGGGCGCCTCCGTTGGCAGCATCAGACGCGGATGGGCGCGTTGGGCATCCATCATGACCCATTTGGATCGGATGTTGTCGGCCCTCTTCCCGGTGCTCGAGATTGAGTTGGCCTTGCCAGATGCGACGAAATTGGCGCATCGGGAGATGTGTCCCTCGCTAACACGAAGGAAGAAGAAGTGGCCCAGAAGCGCCATGGATGGCATCACGCCCAGGTACGCCTCGCAGTAGTAGGCGAAGATGGACAGGAGGAGGATAGAGTTGGGGTGGAGATGCAACGCCAGCAACCCGTAGTGGTCGAGGACCTCATAAAAGAAATCGGAGAAGGGAGGAACCAACCCGACGGCGACGCTGCTCGAGAAGAAGGGGAAGAAGGTGCTTCCTCAGGCTCCGGCACATCCGAGGCAAGCCAGAGCTCGGTCTCCCCCCATTCATTGCTCTCCCTCGCCGTCAGGAGGCGCACGGAGGCGAGGCTCTTCTCTGTGATGGTGGGCGCTTCAAGAGCCGGCTCATACCAAGCCGGTGCTGAGGAAGTCCTGACCTTGCGCGGCGCCATGGATCGCAGATGCGGAGCAAGATTGGAGCATATCTGGAGGTAGCGGTGGCGAGGAGCGAGAAAGGGGATCTAGAGTGAGGCAAGGAAGAAGCAATGAAGGCAAGCACTCTCTGCGCCAGCCTTTTTGTCAAGTCGAGCAGTTGCCGAGGCAGCGTGGGGAAGCGCAGACGCCCACGTCCAATCAACCGCCACGCGTCAACCGAGGCCGCAGGCTTTTGGGGCCCGCGGCGCTTCGTACTTGACCCTTGGCTTCGCCTCGAAGCCAAGCCCGAGCGCGCCTTGGGCCCGGGGGCTACTGTCGGCGTTCTGGCAACGGGGGTCCCCAGACTTGCGCGCCTGCGTCCCATGGCGTGGCTAAGCTAGCGGGTCGTACGACCCACCTTCATCAACAAGGCAATCAAGACCCTCGCGAGGGGCCAAGCCTTGCGAGGCGGATGATGCAAGACCTCCTCAGGAGCGGCCTAGCCAGGCAGGCTCACGAGGAGCGGAGATATCAAGGCGGGGCAAACCTCGCGAGGCTCAAGTGATGTGAGCCATGACGATCGAGACCAGGCGGGCGGCAGGCAGGCGCCAGCGCGTGCAGCGTCCTTGTTTCCTCTTTGGTGCTAAGGAGGCAAGCGCAGGTGCGGATTACCGAGGCATCAAGCAAAGGTTTCCATATCGGTGCAAAAAGACAAGGATTGGAAGGACGGCAGGAGGGAGGTCACCGTGGAGCCCAAGACGACGTCACCGCCAGAGCCCTTTCGCAGGCGAAGACCACTTTTGTCAGGATAGCTTGTACTACTTGTCCCCTTTCAAATTGCCCGCCGTTGTTGGCTCCCTTCCCGCTCAATATTTGGGAAGAGGACCAGTGCCTATATAAGTAGAGCTAGGTACCACAGTAGAGGAAAGAAGTTCTCGTCCACCAGTCCACAGAGCACAAGAACATCTCAACCTCAGGTGGTTGTTCTTCCCCTTGTACTGTTCATCATCAGCTCAAGAGGCAATCCACCACCACACACTGGAGTAGGGTATTACACCACAACGGTGGCCCGAACCAGTATAAACCTCGTGTCTCTCTGTGTTGTGAGTTTGTCTAGTTGGTCCATGCGATCTTAGCGAGCTAGCGCGTGGATCGGTAGGAGGGAAAGAACTTCGCGCGCACCCCAGAGTTCGATTTTGCCTGAACCCGAGATCCGACATAGTCTGTTTGAGGCAATGAGGCAGGAAGGGAAACAAGCAAATAAAGGTTGAGCGACTTAGTTTTGGGAAAAATCTGATTTTACGGAGTACGTACCCACTATGGAGGTAGTACTACTTACTACTCCCTCCTTTCCGGTTTATAGGGCTCATCTAAAAAAATCGTTTTTCCGTTTTGTAAGTCTCAATTCTACTAGTAGTAGTAGTACCATCACATGTTTGGATTTCGAGGTGCGTTAAATCACCCGATACAAGCAGTGTCAAGAGAAAACTCACCAATGCATGTAGAAATTCATGGAAATTTAGTGGTCATGCATGCATTCGTTCTAATTAATGCCTCGGTAAACATAACTTCTTGAGAAAAACGAGCGTACTAATTACTTGTGCAAACTACGAAGTTAATTCCACCACTCATCGTCTACCTTGGTTGGAGAGATTTTGAAATTGAGCCATAAACCGGAAAGGAGGGAGTAGTAACATAGCCTAGGGTAGCTTGCCGCACCACGGACTCCAAGGTAATTGCTGTAGTACTACTCCTATGTACCACTGTACTACTCTTACTACTAAAAGACATATTCAAACAATATGATAATCTCTCTAACCAAGGCAGGGACGAGGAGTAAACGAAGGGTGTAGTAAGCAAAGCTTCACCTCGCCCTGCGAGCCACCGCGCCCGTGGGCGGGGGAGACGACGTACTAAGCAAGCTTCTCCTCATTCTGCGAGTTGACGAGACAAATCAAAAGTACCCCAGTGTATAGAGCCTTGCCTCTAAGGTAGGCCCCACATTGTCAAGTCACAATGTCACATCCTTAGTTCTGGCTAGGCCAGCTTTAGGTGTGCATCATGTTTAATTTCAAATGAATTTGAAATGGGGACTAACCAAACCCTAGCACCCCCTATGGTAATAACAGTTTCAACTAAAAACTGCCTGAATGAACCCAAAATGTCCTTCACAAAATGTTCATCATTTTTGGATTGGTCTTGAACCTCTGCCAAAAATATTGCACATTTTTCTAGGACAACTTGGATCACTGAATTAAATCATATGATATTTGCATTTGGGCATTTAAAATGCTATAAAATATTTTAATTGTCCAAATAATCATAAACTAAAATGTTTACTGTTGGAAATATTCCAAACAGTGGGCATGAGCAGTTTCATGATTTTTGAGTTAGTTTTAGTGTTTTTAGAAAAGCCACAAAGTTACAGAAGAAATAGAAAAAACAGAAAATAAAAGAGAGAGAGAGAGAGAGAGAGAGAGAGAATCTTACCTGGCCTCACCTGTGCAGCCCACCAACCGGCCCAGCACTGTAGCTGGCCGGCCCAGTCCACCACCGCCTCCTCCCCTGTCATCTTCCTCCTCTGCCAGGAGGACGAGCGCGTGCCCGACGCGCGCGCGCACGCGCCCCGGCCACCTCCTCCCTCCCAGCCTGCCTTGGTCCCCCTCGTCGCGCCTAGACGACGCCAGCGCGACGCCTGGATGCCCTGGACTCCTCTCTCTCTCTCCCCCGAACGCTCTCCCCCTCCTCTGTTCTCTCCATCGAGCGCATCCGTCGCCGCCGCTCGCAGCTGCCGCAGCCACCGCCTCCCCCTCGCCTCTCCGACCGGTCCACGAACTCCGCAGTCAACCGCTATGCCGTGTCCGCCGATCCACACGACCGGGAGGCCCTCGGAGCACCATCCCCGACCTCTTCTTCTCCCTCCGGCCGCCGAGATTGCCGGCGACGCCACGACACCGTCCGTGTATCCCCAAGCCCGCTGATCTGCTCTGCGTGTCCACTGTGAGCCACCGCGTCGACTTCCCCTTCTCCCCTGTCCTCCCGTGCCCTCTATCACCCTTGCCGCACGAGCCGAAGGTCGGCTCTGCCATGGCCGACGAGCTCCTTGCTCCCGAGCTCGACCTCGTGCGCTAGTCACGCTAGTTCGCTCCTAGCGCTCCCAAGCAGCAGCAGAAAGCTTCAGCTTGCTTGTTTGCGCCCCACAACGTCGCGCCCGTACATGCCTGAACACCGGCCGCCGCCTCGCAAGCCGTAACTGCGGCTATCGGCCACCCCAGCTCCCGTCGTCTGCTCCATCGGCTGCGCATGAGCAGCAGCTCTTCGTAGAGCCTCCCCACGCCCAAAACCATCACCTGTGGGCGATTACCGAAGCACTCCGTCGTCTCTGGCCTCGCCGGCGACGAGCCGCGGGTCAACTCCGGCGGGGTTGACTCGTTTGACCAGGGGTTTGACCCCCGTGAGTCATTGACATGTGGGCCCCAGCCCTACTAACTTTGGGTTAAGTTTATAACTAAACTTAGTTAACCCACTGACACACTGACTAGAGGGCCCAGGCCCCACTGACAGTTTACTTAGTATTAATTTAACGCTAATTAACCTTGTTAATTATTGGTGACACTGACACGCGGGTCCCACTAGTCAGGTTTGACGTAGACCGACCCGTTGACCTGCTGACGTGATGCCGATGTCATGCTGATGCAGTAAATAGTTTCTGTCTTTAAAATAATCCAAAAAATCCAAAAAATTGCCTAAACTTCTAAAAATCATAGAAAATCAACCGTAACTCCAAATGCAAAGATTTATATATGAAAAATGATCAGACAAATCCAATCTATCCATTTATGCTACTTTCATGCATGTTAAACCAACTTATACCCACTGTATAAGTGAAAACATGATAATGGCATTTTAAATGCTAAATATGGAGTTTGCATATGAACCCTTGGTTCATATGGACTTCATCTAAATTGTTGCTAGATGCATTAGCACAAATCATAACATTATTGCCATGTCACATTCATGCATCATATTGTGCATTGCATTGATTGTGTTCTTCCTTGTTTGCCGGTAATTGTTCCCTCTTGATAGACGTGTTCCGGCGATGAGATCGATGACACCGATGAAGAACTATACTATCTTCAGAAGTGCCAGGCAAGCAATACCCCCTTGTTCATTCCGATACAAACCCACTCTCTCACTCCTGCTCTCTTTTACTGCATTAGGACATAAACGATTCAACTATTACATGCTGCGGTAGTTGAACCCCTTTTCCTCTGCATGACCTGTCATTGCCACAGTAAATAGATGAAACCCACTAGCATGAGTAGGAGTTGTTTGAGCCCTGATGTGCCTACTCATTCATGCTTGTTTGTCATGCCTGCTACTGCTTAGAGTTGAGTCAGGTCTGATTCATCAGGGATGAATTAGAGGTGTGTGAACATGTCTTACTGTAGAGAGCTAAGTGTGTGAACGCGATTTCGTAAAGGTAGCGGTGAGAGGCCATGTAGGAGTACATGGTGGGTTGTCTCATTAAAACTGTCCTCAGGAACTGAGTTCTGTGTTTGTGATCCATGGACAGCTACTACCACACATTGGGATCCTTAATTGACTCTCTCGGCTTCTTAACCACCCTTGTCCTCTGTCCAGGAGTTGCAAGTAGTTTCTGGTGTTTGTAGTATGTTGGAGGCCGTGCACAGCGCTGACCCGAGGGGTGGGCTATGATGCGGTAGGCACGTGGCCGGGTATGCCGGGCGCCCGTTTGGTGTCGCGGAACCCTTTACACATCGTTCGGGGCCGTATGTGGAAACCTCGGCCGGACTCCCCGCGGATGGAACCTGAATAGGCGATAAACCTGGACTAGAGACTTGAGTGTTTAGGTAGGCCATGGCCGACACCCTCGTTGGGCTTCAGCTTGAAGGTTGCCGAGTACATGTCATGTAAACGGCGGTAAGTGGTGAGAGCGTGTGTGTGTGTGAAGAAGTACACCCCTGCAGGGTTAACTTCATCTATTCAAATAGCCGCGTCCACGGTAAAGGACCTCTGGGTTGCCTATACAGTTTATAGACAAGTGAAAGTGGATACTCTAAAATGCGCAAGATAAGCGTGTGTGCTATGGATGGCCTTCTCGTAGGGAGATGGGAGCGGATCCATAGTGGTGTATTGATTGGTGAATATGTGGACTCGTGTGCGCCACCTCAAAAGAGTTACTTGCAGTAGTAGTTCAGGTTAGCCACTGAATCAAAGCTGGCTTGCTGCAGTTAAACTCCACCACCCCCTTTGTTGATACTGATGCATATGTAGCTAGATCTGATGTAAGTCTTGTTGGGTACATTTGTCCTCACGTTTGCTTAATTTATGTTTTTGCAGAGAGACTTCGGTCTCGCTAGTAGTTCTGTGTGGACTTCGACGGTTAGCTTGATACCTCAGCTACGATCTTGTGCCCTCGGCAGGATCTGGTAGATAGTCAGGCTTCTCAGCCTTTTTATTTGTAGATGTCTGTACTCAGACATGTTAAGCTTCCGCATGTGCTTTGACTTGTATGCTCTGAATGTTGGGTCATGAGACCCCTGTTTGTAATATCTCGCTCCTCGGAGCCTATTGAATAAATACTTGAGTTGTAGAGTCATGTTGTGATGCCATGTTGTATTTGCACATATCGAGCATATTGTGTGTATGATTGAAATGCTTGGTATGTGTGGGATCCGACAACCTAGTTGCCTATCCTTGGTAGCCTCCCTTATGAGGAAATGTAGTCTAGTGCTTCCACTGAGCCATGGTAGTCTGCTACAACCCGGTTTACCGGAGTCCTGCTAGCCCAGTTGCCACTGCTCCGGAACACCTAGACTAGCCGGCATGAGATCCACTTCGTTCCTGTGTCTGTCCCTTCGGGGAAATGTCACACGGTGACCTCCGGAGTCCTACTAGCCTGCTACAGCCCGGGTTCCCGGAGTCCTGTTAGCCCAGTTGCTACAGCCCGGATTCACACGCTGATGACCGACACGTTCGATGTTGGTTCATGTATGCCTGTCCCCGTAAGTTAGTGCCACTTTGGGTTCACGACTAGTCATGTCGGCCCGGGTTCTCTATCATATGGATGCTAGCAACACTATCATATACGTGAGCCAAAAGGCGCAAACGGTCCCGGGCCAGGTAAGGTGGCACCCGTGGGAATACCGTGCGTGAGGCCGCAAAGTGATATGATGTGTTACATGCTAGATCGGTGTGACTTAGGATCGGGGTCCTGGCAGCTTTGGTATCAGAGCCTGACTGCCTGTAGGTTTACCAAGCCAAACTGGTCGAAGTTGAGTCTAGAAATGCTTTAGTTATATAAGGGAATTGTTTGTGGAAGGGAACGTAAGGCTCTTTTTACTCCTTATACCTTATGCCCTTCTGATCTGAGTCAGCCTCTTCTTTTCTACAGGGATTAAGAACTAGGCTTCTCGTCTTTCTATCAGGATCACGTGTTACTAATCTGTAGACTCTTAGGATTGTTGGTCTTAAGCCTCAGTTCTGTTCCTACTACTTCCGTGTGTTGACAGTTAATCTCGGAACCTTGATATTGTGATGTTGAGTGGTCATGCCACTATTTTTCAGGATGTCTCAACTCTTTTTGAGCATTTACAGCCGTTATGTTGTCCGAGTCATCCCAGGTTTCTAAATAGTTTGATGCATTTGCAAATCCTTTCCTCCCGTTCTCGATGTCCCTTTGGGCCAGTTTAACCACACTAATCGGTGAGTTGAGGTGCTTCATTGCCTCAGAATATATGTTGGAGCTATTATGATGACCCTAGGTGTCTTAGAGGATCACATAGTAATCTAGCCATGTTTTGTATTCTCAGTGTGATGATTCTGGCCATTATTCTTGAAAGCATCTCGTGATGCCATTTAGTTAGTAGGCATTCTATTCCTGGGTTTTTGAACCCGAGATTCACTCTACTTACCTCGTGTTGATAGTATTTGCTAGTTCCTTTAGAATATTAGTAACCTTTGTGATAGTCCTCGAGTTCCGTGGTACATCGTTCTTCCAATACCATGAACCAATATGGCAGGAGTTCTCTTGAACCAAAGGATCACAACCAAAGTGCCCCTAATGATTTCTCCATTCTACATTGTGAATCTGCCAGTCCTTCCTTTTCTGCATGGATTAACTGGAAGAAACATGTTGAACTTGGTTCGACATACTAGTCTATGCATCCACAACTCAGAAAGTTATATGTTCCTTTGAGTTGTCCCTCTTTAGTTATTATCCGGCCCTCGTCTATCAATTGATAGTCAGGAGTAGATGTGCATTCATGTTCATCGTTGTCTCTTACTCTTGAGGTCCGTCGAGCCATTCTATTCCGGAATGACTAGGACAAACAAACTCCAGCACTTATCTAGGATTGGGTCAAAGCAGTTGTGCCCCCAGATCAAAATGCCAGTCCAGCTTTTGTTCTGTTTCTACCTGGAGTATTACCATCTTATGTCAAGAATGTCATGGGAATTGCACAACCTCTTATGAATTCTTGATGCAGTGATACCTCTCACCATCATTATTCATTCCTCGGTCCCGTGTTGTCGCAGCCGGAATGCCGACAAGTGAACCGTGATGTGTGAAATCAGTACTCCTAGCAACTGTGTTGCTTGGTAGTTAATGGACAATAATCTTATCCTTAGCGTGTTGATTATTGAATCATCACCCTAAGGTTGATCGTGCTACCTAGTCCTTATTTCTGGTGCACTTTTCGCTCAATGAGTTAGGATAGTGTCAATCCTTGCTAATTTGATCATATCGTCTTGCCCTGAAAAGCAAGATTGTTCTCGAGCTTAGTGACATATCGGTGGTTCATGATTTTCCGAAGATCTTCTTGGAAGTATTACCTGGTTGTCACCTGACCGCTATGTTGAGTTCGTGATCAAGTTGGTTTTCTTATAAATCACCCCTTCTGCAAGAATCTGTGTTGGATATCCCTGAGCTAGTTGGTTGAGCTAGACAACAACTTGGAGAGTTGGAAGGTAAAAGCTTTGCTTAACTTAGTTCATCTCTAAGGGATATCTTCTGTGTGTGTGTTGAAGAAAGATGATATTTTCATCAATTGGTCCTCGTGATCAGTTGTTGGACCTATTGTCTTACCCAATCTTTGATTTGAGTATGGGCTATCGTCAAATCAAATCAGAACCAACGATGTTCATAATGTTGTCTTACTCGTGGTTGATCCCTCGAGCATACATCATTATATCTTTTGGTCTGACCAATGCTGTCACTTTGCTCACATAGTTATGGGATTCCATCTATATGGAAATCTTGATGAATTGTTGTTGAGCCCATCAGCAGCATATTTATCATCTCCATGATTATGTTGAACATTAAAGCTAGTGTTGGAAACTTTTGTAAGCATTATCTTCATGTCCCGTTCATGAAGTATATGCTTGGTGTAAGAAGTGATTTCCTCCAAGTTCACGTGCATTAGGTGCAGGTTGCCGCCATGAATTTGAGAAATTTTGTTTCGCTTCCTCTGGAATCATCCCAAGTCAGTCATGCACATGTGCGAAGTATTATGTGGTCTGGAGACTTGCAACCTTCATTCTATATGAATCCCTAGCACACCAAGCCACTGATTAACTTGTTCAAGGAAAAGAAGTCCATGCTTGGGATCTAATCCATGGACTTGCGTGAAGACTTCGAAATCCTTGATGATGGTTACCCACCTGAACTCGATAGTGTTTTATTATAAGACTACTATTTGGTCATGCTTGTCTTGGACAACATGATCACATGTATGTAGTAGAACCAGGTCATGTTTTGGAGCTTGCTATCGTTGTTCATTTCCCGAGAATCTTGCAATGTCATCTCGTTGATTTGTGTTGCAATCCTTCCTATTCAGACATGATGAGTTTGAAATATCCTGTTACCAACTAGATCTGAATCTCAGGCAGATATGATGGTTGGAACATTTCCAACATTTACATTTTGTTCCCAGCTGGCACCGCCATTGTGCCAATTTTCCATTGGCTGCCCTTCTCAGCAATTGTTGTTTAGAAACATCTTCAGAACTGGTCCTACTATGGGTCCCATCCATTTCCGTTGATACGCAAAAATCATCCATTGCGTTGTCTTCAACAAGGTAGTCCACATCATCCAACCTAGTCCGAGTATGTCATTCTTTCGAACTCCTTCAAAAGATCGATTGTGACTGCCTTAGCCTGGTATGAAGAGTTTCAATGATCCTTATATCAAAAGTAATTCCTTTTGCCACTTAAGGGAATAATTCTACGAGTCACCTCCCCCGAGGTGACCCGTAATGGAATCATGGCAATTATTTCATCGCTATCTTGAAACCATTCACCATCCTACCTAAGCATGGAATTTTTACCTACCAATTGGAACCTTCGTCATCCGCTTCTTCCCATCGCTCCTCATATGTGTTTTGTCTCTTAGCTCAAGAGATGTTTCTACATCTCATTCCGAGTTGATCCTGAATTGTTCAATCCTCGAGAAGATCGATTCTTCTAGAGATATCCTTTTTTTCTCTCTCGTTGTCGTGTTGGTTGAAGTTTCCGAAGCAAGACGTCGAGACAAAGATGGTGACGAATCAACGTTCTTACGAAGTGTAACCTGGATCGTGAAGATTGTGTTAGTCTGCCTCCCCCCCCCTTGTTCTTACCCTACGCTTGAATCTCGGGACGAGATTCCTGTTTAGTGGGGGTGAGTTATCACATCCCTAGTTTTGGCTAGGCCAGCTTTAGGTGTGCATCATGTTTAATTTCAAATGAATTTGAACTGGGGATTAACCAAACCCTAGCACCCCCTATGGTAATAACACTTTCAATTGAAAACTGCCTCAATGAACACAAAATGGCCTTCACAAAATGTTCATCATTTTTGGATTGGTCTTGAACCTCTGCCAAAAATATTGCACATTTTTCTAGGACAACTTGGATCACTGAATTAAATCATATGGTATTTGCATTTGGGCATTTAAAATGCTATAAAATATTTTAAATGTCCAAATAATCATGAACTAAAATGTTTACTGTTGGAAATACTCCAAACAGTGGGCATGAGCAGTTTCATGATTTTTGAGTTAGTTTTAGTGTTTTTAGAAAAGCCACAAAGTTACAGAAGAAATAGAAAAAAACAGAAAATAAAAGAGAGAGAGAGAGAGAGAGAATTTTACCTGGCCTCACCTGTGCAGCCCCCCAACCGGCCAGGCACTGTAGCTGGCCGGCCCAGCCCACCACCGCCTCCTCCCCTGTCGTCTTCCTCCTCTGTTAGGAGGACGAGCGCGTGCCCGACACGCGCGCGCACGCTCCCCGGCCACCTCCTCCCTCCCAGCCTGCCTGGCTCCCCCTCGTCGCGCCTAGACGATGCCAGCGCGACGCCTGGACGCCCTGGGCTCCTCTCTCTCCCCCCCGAACGGTCTTCCCCTCCTCTGTTCTCTCCATCGAGCGCAGCCGTCGCCGTCGCTCACTGTTGCCGCAGCCACCGCCTCCCCCTCGCCTCTCCGACCGGTCCACGAACTCCGCAGTCAATCGCTATGCCGTCTCCGCCGATCCACGCGACCGGGAGGCCCTCGAAGCGCCATCCCCGACCTCTTCTTCTCCCTCCCGCTGCCGAGATCGCCGGCGACGCCACGACGCCGTCTGTGCATCCCCGAGTCCGTTGATCTCCTCTGCGTGTCCACTGTGAGCCACCGCATCGACTTCCCCTTCTCCCCTGTCCTCTCGTGCCCTCTATCTCCCTTGCCGCATGAGCCGAAGCTCGGCTCTGCCATGGCCGACGAGCTCCTTGCTCCCGAGCTCGACCTCGTGCGCTTGTCACGCTAGTTCACAACGTCGGTAGAAAGCTTCAGCTTGCTCGTTTGCGCCCCACAACGTCGCGCCCGTACATGCCCAGACACCGGCCCCCGCCTTGCTCGCCGTAACTGCCGCTACCGGCTACCCCAGCTCCTGCTGTCTGCTCCATCGGCTGCGCGCGAGCAGCAGCTCTTCGTAGAGCCTCCCCACGCCCAAAACCATCACCTGTGGGCGATTTCCGAAGCCCTCCGCCGTCTCTGGCCTCACCGACGAAGAGCCGCGGGTCAACTCTGGCAGGGTTGACTCGTTTGACGAGGGGTTTGACCCCCATGAGTCATTGACATGTGGGCCCCAGCCCTACTAACTTTGGGTTAAGTTTATAACTGAACTTAGTTAACCCACTGACACACTGACTATAGGGCCCAGGCCCCACTGACAGTTTAGTTAGTATTAATTTGACGCTAATTAACCTTGTTAATTATTGGTGACACTGACATGCGGGTCCCACTGGTCAGGTTTGATGTAGACCGACCCGTTGACCTGCTGACACGATGCTGATGTCATGTTGACGCAGTAAATAGTTTCTGTATTTAAAATAATCCAGAAAATTGCCTAAACTTCTAAAAATCATAGAAAATCAACCGTAACTCCAAACGCAAAGATTTATATATGAAAAATTATCAGAAAAAATCCAATCTATCCATTTATGCTATGTTCATGGATGTTAAACAAACTTATACCCACTGTATAAGTGAAAACATGATAATGGCATTTTAAATGCTAAATATGGAGTTTTTATATGAACCCTTGGTTCATATGGACTTCATCGAAATTGTTGCTGGATGCATTAGCACAAATCATAACATTATTGCCATGTCACATTCATGCATCATATTGTGCATTGCATTGATTGTGTTCTTCCTTGTTTGCCGGTAATTGTTCCCTCTTGATAGACGTGTTCCGGCGATGAGATCGATGACACCGTTAAGAACTATACTATCTTCAGAAGTGCCAGGCAAGCAAAACCCCCTTGTTCATTCCGATACAAACCCACTCTCTCGCTCTTGCTCTCTTTTACTACATTAGGACATAAACGATTCAACTATTACATGCTGCGGTAGTTGAACCCCTTTTCCTCTGCATGACCTGTCATTGCCACAGTAAATAGATGAAACCCACTAGCATGAGTAGGAGTTGTTTGAGCCCTGCTGTGCCTACTCATTCATGCTTGTTTGTCATGCCTGCTACTGCTTAGAGTTGAGTCGGGTCTGATTCATCAGGGATGAATTAGAGGTGTGTGAACATGTCTTACTGTTAAGAGCTAAGTGTGTGAACGCGATTTGGTAAAGGTAGCGGTGAGAGGCCATGTAGGAGTACATGGTGCGTTGTCTCATTAAAACCGTCCGCAGGAACTGAGTTCTGTGTTTGTGATCCATGAACAGCTACTACCACACATTGGGATCCTTAATTGACTCTCTCGGCTCCTTAACCACCCTTGTCCTCTGTCCAGGAGTTGCTAGTAGTTTCTGGTGTTTGTAGTATGCTGGAGGCCGTGCGCAGCGCTGGCCCAAGGGGTGGGCTGTGATGCGGTAGGCAAGTGGTCAGGTATGTCGGGCGCCCATTTGGTGTCACAGAACCCTGTACACATCGTTCGGGGCCGTATGTGGAAACCTTGGCTGGACTCCCTGCGGATGGAACCTGAATAGGCGATAAACCTGGACTAGAGACTTGAGTGTTTAGGTAGGCCATGGCCGACACCCTCGTTGGGCTTCCGCTTGAAGGTTGCCGAGTACATGTCGTGTAAACGGCGGTAAGTGGTGAGAGCGTGTGTGTAGAAGTGCAGGGTTAACATCATCTATTCGAATAGCCGCGTCCGCGGTAAAGGACCTCTGGGTTGCCTATACAGTTCATAGACAAGTGAAAGTGGATACTCTAAAATGCGCAAGATAAGCGTGAGTGCTATGGATGGCCTTCTCGTAGGGAGACGGGAGCAGATCCATAGTGGTGTATTGATTGGTGAATATGTGGACTCGTGTGCGCCACCTCAAAAGAGTTACTTGCAGTAGTAGTTCAGGTTAGCCACTGAGTCAAAGCTGGCTTGCTGCAGTTAAACTCCACCACCCCCTTTGTTGATACTGATGCATATGTAGCTAAATCTGATGTAAGTCTTGCTGGGTACATTTGTACTCACATTTGCTTACTTTATGTTTTTGCAGAGAGACTTCGGTCTCGCTAGTAGTTCCTACTGGAGTTCGACGTTTAGCTTGATACCTCAGCTACGATCTTGTGCTCTCGGCAGGATCTGGTAGATAGTCAGGCTTCTCAGCCTTTTTATTTGTAGATGTCTGTACTCAGACATGTTAAGCTTCCGCATGTGCTTTGACTTGTATGCTCTGAATGTTGGGTCATGAGACCCATGTTTGTAATATCTCGCTCCTCGGAGCCTATTGAATAAATACTTGAGTTGTAGAGTCATGTTGTGATGCCATGTTGTATTTGCACATATCGAGCATATTGTGTGTATGATTGAAATGCTTGGTATGTGTGGGATCTGACAACCTAGTTGTCTATCCTTGGTAGCCTCTCTTATGGAGAAATGTAGTCTAGTGCTTCCACTGAGCCATGGTAGTCTGCTACAGCCCGGTTTACCGGAGTCCTGCTAGCCCAGTTGCTACTGCTCCGGAACACTTAGACTGGCCGGCATGTGATCCACTTCGTTCCTGTGTCTGTCCCTTCAGGGAAATGTCACGCGGTGACCTCCGGAGTCCTGCTAGCCTGCTACAGCCCGGGTTCCCGGAGTCCTGTTAGCCCAGTTGCTACAGCCCGGATTCACACGCTGATGACTGACACGTTCGATGTTGGTTCATGTATGCCTGTCCCCGTAAGTTAGTGCCACTTTGGGTTCACGACTAGTCATGTCGGCCCGGGTTCTCTATCATATGGATGCTAGCGACACTATCATATACGTGAGCCAAAAGGCGCAAACGGTCCCGGGCCAGGTAAGGTGGCACCCATGGGAATACCGTGCATGAGGCCGCAAAGTGATATCATGTGTTACATGCTAGATCGGTGTGACTTAGGATCGGGGTCCTGACACACAATTTGTTTGTTCACCCGTGGTACATGATCCTCCATCAAGTGGACAACCAGTACACGTGTCAAATTACCATGTGGGCTGCCTTTTCGTATAGAAATGAGCTCCACTGTGTACCCGCGCGGGTGTGGTTGGGAAAGAGACGGGAGTACGTGCGCCGTGCGTGCACCTCTTCTCTTCGTGCATGTCCCCCACCTCCGTGGGTGTGTGTGAGAGAGATACAAACCTAGACATAATGCGCTATCCAACCCCATGCCTTCGCCCAGTCCGACCACCAGTCACCACCATGCCCCACTCCTCCTCACCTTATCTCTCATCTTTCTCGAGATATCATTTTTTTCGATGAAATTCTCGAGATACCATTTTTCCGATAAAAATCTCGAGATATCATTAGTTTTTAGACATGGGACTACTCCTGCATGGGTCAATCACAACAGGTGTTTTGTAAAAAAATGCATCTTGATGTTCCGTGCAATGCATGGGCATCTTGCTAGTCCATCAAAACAACACATGGCAAAATTTCACGGCGAATGAGGGATTTGAATGTGCTGAGAGGGGCTGTTTGGATCTTGCCCGGGGTAGCCAAAATATTGGCGACCCTTTTGTCCACCGGTGCCTTTGCCACCGACGAATGAGGAATGGCTCTGGTGCTCGTGCATCCTCCAGCGCGCACATTAGAGACGAGCTCGCATGAGCTGTGCTTTTTTGTCCCACCACGCGGCCCGAGCCGGCTGCAGACCGACCATCGACCCGCAAATAACGCCATCCAAACGTAGCCGCACACATTCTGACAGTAACTCAACCAACTGGACGAAATTCATGCAAACACGGCGATATTTCATATAAACAATAGCGGAATTTATATAAAATACCGGATTTTCATACAAACATTATGGATTTCATTACATTCAAATCAACTAAGCGGTGCTAGTTCTAGATAGCACAGGTATATAATACCTGGCATAAATGGTCGCCTGCCGATCCATTTGTGTTCCTCATGTCCGGCAGCATGATCACCGGACTGCCGGGAGCCCCGGAGGTATATGCTTCAGCGCAAAGGACGGCTCGCTTCCCCACTACCCAACTGATATCGTTGGCTGATGCCCAAGATGAAGGTGGAAGGGGGCTTCTCCACTTCCGTGTAGCCCATGCGGGGTCGATGAAGGTCCTCACAACAAAAGGATCCGGAAAGATACCTGCTGTGTACGCCGGCGTCGCCTCCGCGGTGGCCTTCATGGGACCCAAGCGGCGGCGGCCTCCCATGTTCTACTTCTCCTCGATGATGGCAGCGGACACAGAGGCACTAGCCACCGACTCGTCGCTCTCCGCGCACCCGGCTTCTGTCTATGCTTGCATGGCGCGGCCGCCGGCATGGGAGTCTTGGCCACAGAAACAGGAGACGCGGTCGCAGACATGGGAGGCGCGGTACAAGGCGACGGCGTGGACGGCAGTGACGACGCCCGTGTGCCGCTCCTCGTCGAGCTGGCCTGGAGCGGCGAGTTGCTGAACCGCATGCCGGCTTGGGGCGTCAACTGGCTCCATCAGGCGAGGGAAGGGAGGTGGATCAGCGAGTTGCATAGCTCGTATCCGGTGGGCTCGGCGGGCCACCCAGCTGGCTTGGATGCGGGATAACTACTCTTCGTAAGCCATTGTAAGAGTCGACAAAATGGTGAAGGAGGAGATAAGGGAGCGGCGGAGGTGTGCGATTCTTGGCCGCCGTCTGGCCTCATTTACATAGGAGATTAAATAGATGGCGGGCGAGAGTAGCTCGGCCGATGTTGCGTTTAATGTCGGCCCGGTCATGAACGCACGTGTGTCCAGAGTGGGTTTCTCGGCTTCCACACGGGTTTCATGGAGGCGTTTGAATGCGGAAAGGAGGCGTGTTCAGCCGGGTGTGCACCGAGTGGCGTCCTCGACTCTGACGTACGACACCGCGCCGGTCTTCCACTGACGTGTGGGCTCTTTGGGTACATGGCCTGCATGTCAGTGACCCAACGCAGGCAGCGCACGACAGAGAAATTTTTGGTGGGCCAGGGCGGTCAGAAGCGGGCATTTCATAAACTGATGATTGTTCATTGAGTGTGACGTCATCTATTTAATGTAGATAAGCCTACTATATATTGTAGTAAGAGAATTTTAAAATTTTCATATATACGTTGATTGCCCGTTCGATACGTTGTGATTCATAAAGACCGCTGCAAACATCAATGTTCTGCTTATCACAGATAAGATTGATTAATACCATAGCAATCCATGTCCTTAACAAAGGGTGCACGAACGTATAGGTTGAGCGTGTGTCTTGCGTCGTGTGTTGTGTGCATGGAGGCGTGCGAGTGTTGCGTGTGTGCATGTGTACGTTTCAGTGTTGCATGCATGTGTGGGTACGTGCGTGTGTTTGTGAGTGCATGTGTACGTGTCAGTGTTGCACGCCTGCATGGGTGCATGTGTTCGTTATGTGTACGTGTCAGTGTTGCACGCCTGCATGCGTGCGAGTGTTGCGTGCGTGCATGTGTACGTGCGGGGTGAGGCTACACGTCAGTCGACTGACTTTTTCATCTCTGGTCAGTTGATTTTCCAACTGTTGGATACGAAATCAAGGGCTTACAGTTTATCTTCAACCTCCACCCCCTGAGCCGCCAACCACCACTACAAAAAAAAGACACATCCGTGACATTTTGGGCCGAACGTAAAAAAATTCTGTCATACTTATGACACTTCTATGACGATAATTGTGACAAAACCCGGTATCATCATAGATGTGGTGGGCATACTTCTATGACAAAAAATCATGACAGAAAATGGGCTTTTCGTCCTGGGCGGGCCGGAGATGCAGCTGCATGACATTCTTTGGGCCGTCCATGACGGAAAAAACCGTGGTATAAGCGAGGGCGAGGAAAATATTGGGGTGTTCCCGGTTACGGTGGGTGGTCGGGGCCGAGCGATGCATGTTTCTCTCGTACATGTACGCGCGTGTGTGCGAGGCGTTGGGCTCTAACTGAACCCAAGCGAGGTGTTGGGCTCTAACTGAACCCGAGCAATTGCACTAGCTACGTTACTGAACCTGAGTGATTCCTTCGCTACTGCTGCTAACTGAAGCCGTTCGATGCTACCTCTGGATGAACAGTGAGCATTGCTGGGGGTTTGGATGAACAGTTCCCGGTGGGGGTGGATGAACACGACCCCGTGGTATTGCCTCTGGATGAACAGGACCCCGATCGATCAAGCCGGTTGGGGCTGGATGAACAGGACCCCGTGGAGGGCTGGATGAATCAGACGACCCCGTGGAGGGCTGGTTGAACAGTAGACGGTGGAGGGATGAATGAACAGTAGCCCGTGGAGGGGTGGTTGAATAGGAGCCCGTGGAGAGGGCTGGTTGAACAGTAGCCGGTGGAGTAGCGCGCGGTGGAGGCTGGATGAACAGGAGCTCGTGGATGAACAGTCACAGGTGGAGGCTGGAGGAGGTCGACGGTGGATGAACAGTAGCCCATGGAGGCTGGAGGAGGTCGACAGTGGAGATGAACAGTATCCCGTGGAGTCCCGTTTTGCAGTACGCCACACCCCTCCCGGTGAACAGGACCCCCGTTTCGACCGTAGCGCTCCAACACAAGTCTGTTTCCTCCGTTTTGCGGTACGCCACACCCCTCCCGATGAACAGGACCCCCATTTCGACCATAGTGCTCCAACACAAGTCTGTTTCCTCCGTTTTGCGGTACGCCGGACCCCTCCTGATGAACATGATCTTGTTTCGAACGTGGCCGGTCGAACACAAGGCCGTTTCCTCCGTTCTGCGGTACGCCAGACCTCGTTTCCATCGGCTGTTTCGTCCAAGCCCTCCCGATGAACACGACGACGCATTCTGTTTCGACCCAACCGGTTGGCTCCCCATGAACACGACGACGACGTTGTTTCTCCATTCCGACCCAGCCATGTACATGAACCCTGGCCGTACGTATGCGCGAGTAGGCATTCGAGACCCCGCCCATATGTACGTACGTGGCCGTATTTACTTTCTTGCACCTTGGCCGCTGTACATATGTGTACATGCTATGTGCGCGCCTCTACTACGATACGTGCGCGCCTCTACATCGACCAGTATGTACGTACACGTTTGCGACCAGAATGACAACGCTACGTACGGTTCGACCAGGTGGGTCCCGACTGTCAGGCACTTCCTTGCGTGCGAAGATGTAGCTGGTGGGTCCCAGCAGTCAGGGGGTGAATCATTTTTTTTTGCCCGGACGCACTTCCTTGCATGCGAAGTTGTTGCTGGTGGTCCCAGCAGTCAGGGGGAAACGTTTTTTTTCGCGAAATGCGGTGGCCCGTCCGGTGGGTCCCCGCTGTCAGGTGGAGGAATAATTATTTTGCGCGTAATAAGGAGGCATTTCCTTGCAGCCGCCGTGGACCCAGCTGTCAGCCTCTCCACGTAAAGTACTCTTCCGATGGAAGTCGGTCGTTGACCACATTGACCACGCCGTGCCGAGAGCACCACGGCGGTGGACGACGGTGAGGCCTAGGAAGGGGACGACGCGGAGCCGGGGAAGACGCGGCAGTGGAAGCCCGCGCGGAGAGGAGTACGAGGGTTCACTGGTTCGGCTGCGGTGTGAGGCTGCCTTCGCCGCAGAATAACAGGGGGCGTGGATGAGTAGAGGGATGGCCTGGCCAGCGGTGGGAGTAGTAGGGGGCGGTGAGGCCTCCACGGCATCACAGCCAGCCATGGAAGGCAGGAGCACGCGGCACGACCGGCGCTGCTTTGGGCTTCTGGAACAAGAAGACCAGAGGTTGAAGAAGCACTACGGCCGTTGGATGGACATCGTACGGTCATTGCAGCTAGAATCGTTTATATTGACTAAGTTGACAAAGCCCTTGGTACGCGTCAACTTAGTAGGCCCACAGGTCAGCCTCTGAAACGGTGCGCCCCAGATGTCAGGGGGAGGAATCATTTTTTGGGCGGCTGAAGCAAGAATATCCGAGATTGAAGAAGAAGCCCGGCATCCGTTGGATGGACGTCCAACGACCACAGCTGCCAGAACCGTGTGTTTTTGACAAAGCCTTGCATACGCGTCAACTTAGTTTTCTTAGGGGACGCGTCAACTTAGAAGGCCCACAAGTGTGTGGCGGAGAACATATAGCCCATTTGCGATTTGTAAGAATGTACAACCCATTTTTTAATTCTAATGGAATTTACTACAGCCCATTTACAGTTTGTTAAAAGTACAACCCATTTTCTAGCTAGGACAACGATTAATAATTTCAACCAACCGCTCAAAACAGAATTCAAAAAAATTCCCACATTTTTATGGGATCCGAAATATTTTATCCAAATTCTAGTCAGATTAAATATAATTTCAAAATAAAGTTGTATTACGTTAAATCCAACGAAATATTGCGCGCGCAACAAGTAATGAAATTAAAATTTTAAAATTCCAAAAAAAATATATTTTTAAACTAATTACGCGTTTGGTGCATTTTTTTATAGTTACTGCCCAGTTATTATAATTACATTCCATTTATTATTTCTTAAAGTCCATTTTCTTGTTAAGCCTAATGCATACCTCCTAGGAAAATTTGCAGCCCAGCGGGGCGGAGAATAACAAGTTGACCCGGACATTGTGTACAACTGTCGGCCCAGTTGCATTGCTGATGTTGAAAAAAGGCCTGTGTAGTACAGTACAACCTAACATGGCTACTCAGCCCACATTCAGCGACGCCGGAAAGGCCCAAACAAGGCTTCTGTACAACTTTTTGAAGTCACTGAGCTCAATTAATAACTTAAGAAAACAGTTAGATTACAGTGGAACCTAATTAAAAGCTGTCACGAGCAAAGAAATAATTCAACGGGTCCCACTTGTGTGTGTGGACGTGTGTGTGCATGTGTGTGTGTGTGAGATAGACAGAGAGAGACCCATCGGTCGATGCTCGTAAATACATCTTTTAGCCATATGCATTGCTGATGCTCAGTAAAAACTTATATAGTTGACACAATCATATAGAACATCATAGCACACTGAACTTGCATACAAAAGCTTCACGCAGGCGGCACAATCAGGATGGAAGCAGTGGATCGCTACGGGTAGGGCTATGTTGAAACCAATGAACTCATACATAACGTTTCATCGTCTTTATCAATGACGGGGAAATATCTTGAATGTTGTGCGAAGAAAACAGACAGACAACACAATAAGTTCTGCTAGCACATTAAGTTGACGTACAACCCTTTCTAAAAAAAGTTCAGGTACAAAATTAGAATAGGTCACAATCAAATGTACTGGCACATCAGTGCTTCACACCCATAGCTCGGATTTAACTAGTATCTGACAAGATTCAGTTGTTACCACAAATTAGAGCACATCCAGGAAGCCAGCCCTGCCTCTTCTCCCAAAGAAGCAGTGACCTCCGCCACGCGATGGAGTAGGCCCTGTGCCATCCATCGTTCCGAGCAACACGGGGAAAGTCTGACGTTGACTCCTGTAATGGACGTCGTCGACGGACCCTGGCACCAGCGGCGGCGGCAGGACTTCGATTGATGGATTGACCACTTCTTCGACATGCACGAACACTCGATACAGGTACATCCCTAACGTGGTCCGCGGCGGCCTTGGTGGCGACGAATAGTACAACCCCGGTTCCTGCACCGGTATCTCAACACCAATCACCTTCGGTATGGTGGACGGCTTCTTCATCCATGCCATAACCGTCAGAGCCCAGCTGTCTGGAGGAACAAACATACTTACGAGCTCACCTCCAAGGTCGTTGATAAGCTCATTCATGGACTCGCTGTTCCAAGCACGTCGAGGCATGCCGTGGAAGGTAAGCTTTGTTAAAAACTCAAGCTCAGAGGGCACCGAGCCCCATCCTGGGTGCCACCGATCAAAGCTCACCAGCGCGCCATCGCAGAACAAACGCCGGGAAGATTCGAACACACGACTGCAGTCGAAAGTTGTCCGGAACCTGACGAAGAAATCAGCCGGTGGCGGACAGACTTCGACGAGCAAGTCACTTATTTGGATGTCATGCGCAATGCCAAGAGCTTTGACAAGGTCGTCCAGCGAGACGGGAGGCCGGTCGCCGTTGATGGTTACCATCAGCACTTTGCCGGCAAACTGGTCGTCAAGCGCCGCCATGCCACTGTTGAGCGACAGCACGCAGCGACCGAAGGCAGGATGGACCTCAGGATCTCCGGCTCGGAGATCCGCGTTGACCGGCGACATGATAGTGCGCTTGAGTACAGGGAGTACAGGAGGGGGATTTGGGGGAACTGGAGTAGGAATCGAGATTCCAGAGGTGGGGGAGGGGCGGGAGATTGGGGATGAAAAGGTAGCATGAATTTCGAACACGCGCCAATATGCTCTCGGCGCGCAAGCGCACGAAAACACCGGTGGCGCCCACATGTCGGCCTAAGAGTCCTTATTCTTTCTTTTTTGGAGAGCCCGGCCTTTTTTGAGGATCTTTTGAGAGCCCGGCCTGAGAGTCATAATTGACCTGTTTGGCATTGCGTTACTACTCGGCCCATATTCAACGACACCTCACTGGCCCAAACAAGTGTACATCATCGAAAAGACACTGAGCTCAAATTATATAACTTGAAAAAAGGAGATACACTCTGAACACTGGAGAATGGTGATGCCCTCATTTAGCCCACCAGTAGTTCGAGACAATAAACAGTTCGAAACAACGATATATACAACATTCAAACACTGACTAGTGACTACTACTGACATAAACAGCAAGACATGATAGTTCATAAGAAGTCTTGCTACACCACCAAAACGCACCCATCTGCAGCGCTCAGACTCTCGTGATCCAGACGAGAATGACATTCTAAACAGAGGCAACTATTACATAGTAAGAGTGACATAGACGAGGATGACCAAATGACAAGGAATATGCATAACAAAAGAAAGAACTACCCATCCAGAACAAGCAGCAAAGACAACAAAGTCATTCGAAGAGATGATCCAACACCATCATAATTTGCAGCCCCGCTTCAGCGACCAATGATCCGGAGACACCAGTACTCCACCCTTTCGACGCAACAGCCCAATTACCTATCAACCTGAAGGCTTGAACCACATCACTGCCTGTCGTAATTGAGACATCCAAGGATCAAAGTTAATCCGGATGCCTTTGTCATTCTCACCTTCTTTTGGCTGCAGGCTGTATCGTTGACAATCAGGGGAGTTTGCTCCCGAACTCCTAGGGCTCGCCGTGTAGACACAGTTTTCCATAGCAAACAGAGCCTCTCTGCCATCAAGGTCCTTGCCAACGGTGATCTCCTGGTTAATCGGATAATTGAGTCCGAGAAACAGAGAGTGTGAACCAAGGCTGTTTACCCGCCTCCAACTAAAAAATCCTGAAGGCCCCAACAAGCTGGTATCCTGCTCATAGACGTAACAGCCACTGTCCGGATACTCACGTATTTCACGGTGCTTGTATACAGTGGGGTTTTTGCAATATAACTTTTCCGGCTCATGTGTCCGAATGATCATCAGTCTTTTGCCGTCGTCTGATCGAGCGAGGAACCAGTTGTGCTTCCCTGTTTTTGGCAAAGGTGGTGTGATTACAAAGGGCAGTAACTGTAGGGACACTGCATCATATCAAAAAGGACAGCATTGTTAATGTAAGATCAGCATTGTTCAGAGTATGAGTAGGATAATGCAAGAAACAACATTGATATGTCCCTGTTGGAACTGGGAGGAAAATACAGGGAAATGTATACTGGGTTCGAAAATATAGAAGTGCCATGCATGGTTATACTCATGTTATCTCGCAATCGATTCTTCACAGGAAACTACCATGTCATGCATGTTATGTAATCATGTTCTGTCCTCACAAACAAATTCTTCAAGGTAACTAACAGACCATGCATTGTTATATACTCGTGTTCTGTGGGCAAATTTTTTGTGAGGATATTATTCTAGCCATTGATTGCTGAAGGGCGAATATAGGTATGTACACATGGTAAGCATTACAGGATTTCACTACTTCCAAATATAGAGTTCTCCATATGCACATTTACTTCCCTAATGTATGGTTAGATGAAACCAACAGTGTGGTGCATGTTTCTACATCATGAAAATGAGGAAACTAACATGGCCATTGATACACACTCATATTTAGTAGTAGTATATAGATTACTGTAAAATAAGGAGAATATCCATATATTCCTAACCGTTTGATTATTCAGGGGTACAAATTGGCTGTAATGACATGGTCACAATCGCATGAATTAACTCATTCCAAATATAGCTGATTTACGGCGTCTCTAATACATTGCCATAGTTCTACTCAAATTCTGCTCAAACAGGGATATGCCAATCATCACAAAAAGTTCAAACAGTGTCATGGCGTCATCATTAACATGAGACGGAAACAACTTACACGCGCCGTCCCAGCAATACGTGGTGCCATCTGCTTTGTCGATCGCGTAGATGATGCCATTGTGTTCAATAGCATCACAGAAGTGTGTATCAGCTTTGACGATGATCCACTGCGAGCTGAGTTGTCTCCAGCTAAAGAAGGCACCGGCGTAAAGATAGGCGAGTCTGCGGTCGAACAAGGCAATTAGCTTGAAGTCTGCGTAATTCGCATGTCGTGTGGGCACTTGGCAGATTACAATCTTCTGCAAAACAAGGTCCGTCCAACTGACGTGGTAATCTAGATGACTTGGACCGCGATGGTAAAACTCTATATAATCCAACGGAGGAAGGATAATCTCATGGGAGGTCTGGAAGTTCACGAGCACCAACTTTTTACCGTCTTCTCTGAAGGCAGCCATCCAGTGGGAGTTCATGCCGACCCAGTACATACCTGCCAAGAAGTTTCGGGCGATGGTGATCGGATCGAAGTCGAGGGAAATGATGTACGGCGACCCACTACATACCTGCAAAGAAGTTTCGGCTAATGGAGATCAGATTGAAGTCGAGGGGCATCATGTACGCCTCCGTATCATGGTGATCCAATCTCGCAAGACCAGATAGCAGCAAGGAGGGTGTCTTGAAAAGCTTAGGCCTCGCTTCGACGATGGCCGTGTTCATGTCCCTCGAGCATGCAGCCAGCCGCAGGGCGCTCAACATATCCATACACGAACAACAGAGGTCGAGGATGTCACTGGGGAGATTGCTCCAATCACGACCCATATGAATGATGCTCGGTTCGCGTTTGGCCATGGTGGAGTTTGCAAGGTGGAGGTTTTTGGGGGCTTGATTTACGGGGGAGAAGGCTGTCGGTGCTGGAGCGGCTAGCGAGGTAATAGTGGTACTGGGGGAGGCAAGCGAGGCGACGGTACACGGGGGCACAGTGAGATGGAGACGGAGATGGAGATGGAGATGGAGTGGTGCTATCGGCGGGGAGAGGGAGACGAGGCGAGGCATGCTAATGTGATGTACATCGGCGGTGACAGACTGCACAGTGCACAAGGTGAGGCTGACTTTGGTAACCCGAACACGCCGCCCGGACTAGTGTCAGGCGCAAGGTTTTGTCATTCACTATGAGGACTGGATGAATAGTATTTTGACCATCAAGTGTACCACAGTTGTACTACTACTACTACTAGTAGGAACATGAGTACTCCAGTACTGTATAGTAGAAATAGGTCTCCCGTGCTAGCATGCATGTTCACTTCATCCTCCAGGTATCATCCATATTGCGAGCAGAACCAAATTCTCGTGCATGCGGAAGCGTGAAGATGGGCCTTTTCTTTTTTGATGAGGATAACCGTGTATTCCTTAACCAGAGAATGTTGTGTCTCCCACGCACGCGCCAATATCCATCTGAACCAGCTGCGACACATTTTTTTTATCTGTTTGCATAGGTCCCACCTATCAGGAAGGATGGGCACGTACACGAAAAGGTACGACTCCTCAGTCTACCCGCATAGCCTTTTCATTTAGTCTACCTAGTCGTCTAATCAACTGCATGCACGCCACTTCTCCCATTTACTTCTCCATCGGGAACCGATTTTCCTCGGCTTCTTCACCTCCCCTTCGTCTTCATTTGCATCCAAACCACACTGCGTTCACATTGTTTTAACCTCTTTAAATAATCATCTACTACTTTAGTTAGACTAGCCATCTAATCCTAGTTCTCCAAACCATAGCCCTCCGTTCCAGCGGTTCCAAATGACAAAAGAGATCGAGATGCAGGTTTTTAGCATCCAACATGTCCTCGTCGAAGGCTCGTTGAGCATAGTTGCCACCGTCACCGTCCACCCAAGGGTTGTTCGGAAGTGGATCAACAATGTATCCAACTCCCTCGAAAAGGTAGAGACGAGGGTCATCGATCTCAACGCAGAGTACATGGAGCGTGCCACTGGGAAGATCCAACGCGCCGCCGTCCTTCAGCTGTGCCTCGAAGATGATGTTTTGGTGTACCACATCATACACGCGCCCTCCATACCAGGTGAGCTTCACGATTTCTTGTCTCGGGAGGACATATACTTCTGTGGGGCAGCCATCGAAGGGGACAAACAGAAGCTGGAGCCGTACAACCTTGATTTGAAAAGCATCGCTGACCTACAAACCAGAATCAAAATTCCTGTAGAAGATTGTGATAAACAGACACCATCCCTATTCGACGTAGCAAATTTTGTGCTCGGTACAAATCTTCAGAAGGGTGACGAGACGGTGGCATTAAGGTCGTCTGGATGGGAGAATTATCCCTTGACGTACGAGCGGATAAAATATGCTGCCCTCGATGCCCGTGTGAGTTTCGAGATAGCTGCAAGGTCCAAAGAGCTTGTTGCGAAGCCGTCTCCCACAGAAAATGAGAAGAAGAAGAAGAAGAAGAAGAAGAAGAAGAAGATAAGGCTGCACCAGCAGCAGGGCATTATGGATGGATGAACTATTTCCTCTCTTGTAAAAAAAATTATTCCCTCTCGGTTTATATTGATATAGATGGACTATTTCGATGGTGTGCATGTCTTTGGAACAAGTAGTAGCGTGGGTCCGCTTGACTATAAGGAACTATTTATCCGCCTAGCTTTCTCTACTACTCCTTCCAGTGATCGGTATGCAATTCATGTGTCCGTAGACATGACAGCTTGTCCATGGAAGTTCAACTACGGCGACCATCACGTTTCATCCACTGCCACTCGCGATTCCCACGACGCCGCTCCAACCCACGGCACCACGTCCCCCGACGTGCGCCTCACCCCTCTCGGCCGCACCGCCCCTCTGCCTTTGTGTGCATGACATGTGGGCCACCTTAAATGCGGCGAGCATCAAGTTTCTACACAGCCACACGCGATTCCCACGACGCCGCACGAACCCATGACACCACACGTCCCCCGACCTGCGGCTCACCCCTCTCGGCCCCACTGCCCCTCTGCCTTCGGGAGCATTACATGTGGACCAGCCACCTATCGGGTCCACATGTTATTGACTCAAAGGCAGGTGTAGTAAGGTGCTAAAGCTCAGTCTCGAGGGCCCTGAGAGGGAAATGTAACTCCTGCGCCAGGCTGGAGCTACCACTGCACGAACTCGTGCCAAACTTGAGATTTGTTTCTTTACTATACATGCACGCAACGATTTAATGGACATTGTAATCTCAACATGTGATGGGGAGCTCTAAATTTGAATTTGAAACTTATAAAACGAAAAGATTCAAAACAAATAAACTGGGAGAGAGGGAGTATATCGTAGGATGTGTCCCATACGAAACAAGTCCCCTGGTTTGTCACCGCGAAGATGCGGTTAGAAAGGAGCACAGCGTCTTCGTACTCGTACAGCAACAAATCGGCCGCAGACAGCATGGTCCACCTTTGACCGCCATGTGCAAGGTTCGTGCTATCTTATTCAATCTCACCGTGGTTCCATCGTACCAATTCATGCGGTGGCCCGTTGCATGGCTGATCCCAATGTTGGACAAAGGTTCTACGGGAACGGTGTCACCGTTGTAAATGTTGTGCAAATTGATGTTGGTACCCTCCCGTACATATGCAAGCCAATCTCCACTCGCACCGAGCCTAACCTGTGAAACAGTGGGCAGGGGGAGAATTAGGAAATGGACACGGAAGTAGTCTTTAGAATGCATTTACTACGTGATCAAACTCATCTTACCTGCTCATCGGAGGAAATCCGAGTGCCCCTCAACGTCGGCATCTCAAGGGGCGTCAACTTGCAACTACGGCCACGCCGCGCTGGAGAGACCCCCAAGGAAACATCCTCGTGCGTTCCACGGAACATCAAGATGCATTTGTATGAGTAGTTTATCTTGTGAGAGAAAAGGATGAACGAGGGAAGGCCTCTAGAGATAGAGATAGACACTACTACTACCAATGTGCTGGCCCGTGCGTTGCAATGGATCCAAAGTAGTAGAATAATACTTGTTCACGTGCTTGAAATATAAACACTCTAGTTTTGATATACATGTGTCAGCAGACATGACAGCTTGTCCATGGAAGTTGAACCACGGCGACCATCACGTTTCTTGTTTCTACCACTGCCACACCCACACGCGATTCCCACGACGCCGCTCCAACCCTACCTGTAAGCACGACGTCCCCCGACGTGGACATGGATCCTCTGACGTGGCTATCACTGCCTTACCCTGCCTTTCCTTCGCTGACAGGTGGGACCCACACTTGGGGGTCCCACATGTCAGTGACAGAATGGTAGGATTGTTCACGTCAGGGGATCCTCATCCCCCCGACGTGCGCCTCATCCCTCTCGGCCCCACCGCTCCTCTGCCTTTGTGTGCATGACATGCGGGCCAGCTGAACTGCGGCAACCATCAACTTTCTACCACAGCCACACCCGATTGGACGCGGTTTGCCTGCTCCGCTGCTGTGCTCCGATCCATACTCCCGCACCATCGAATTTTCATCCAGCGGCTGTGACACATTTCGTCCCGGGCATCAATCCTCAGCTGGAGTACTTCTGTACTACAGGTAGTACCCGCCGGTGTGGCCATCTACGCCTCGTAATGCCCCGACGCCCAGCTGTGGCACCCTTGCCACGGCCACGCCACCACTGGCCGGTTCATCTCGAACGAGTGAGTCACGAACCACACCACCACCATGAGAATGACATGTGGGCCAGCCGCATTTAAGGTCCGCATGTCATTGACTCATAGGCCGGGCACTAAGCCACTGAAGTTCGGTCCCGTGGGCCCCGAGAGGGAAATGTAACTCCTGCGGCAGGCCTTGTGGTGCTCCCGCAGTACGAGCTCGTGCCAAACCCGGAATTTGTTTCTTACTACTACCAACTACTAGTAAGGTACACGTGCATTGCACGCATGAGATTCTGGTGGTTTGTGCATTATGCTTCTACATGTGGAGTCTTCTAGATTCTACATGTGGCAAAATCTGGTGGAATGTAGATGATATCCAACGGCCAGTAGTGCTCGGATTTGCCATCTTTGTACCGTCGGATTGGCTTCATCCAACGACCAACTTTCAAAGTTATTCACACACTATATAGGGGTATAGATGTTTGGTTTGCAGCCTAAGGTTGCCACGCCTAAGCTTAGGCGTGCCACAAGTGTGTTTGGTTGCGTTCTCGTCTCAGCATAGTTGTTCCCTCTTCATGCATGCTCAACTCAACACCCCTCTTCATGTATGCTCTCTTCATGCATGCTTCTAGTGTATTTGTGCTAAGCTAGTGTGGACTCATGCACCCTCCATACACTCTACCAAACACCCAAAAGTGGGTCGAGAAGGGAACTCTTGGGATCATGCACCCTTCATACACCCTACCAAACACACCAGGCATGTGTTTGGTTCATTGCTACACTTGTGGCTTGCCACACTTTTCTAGCTACATGGTCCACATGTCATAGACTCAACTTCTTGCCAAATCTTGCCACACTTGTGGTGGCCATTTTGTTAGCCACATTTTTTGTGGCAGACACACTTTGCCTAAGCTTAGTTGTGGCAAAGTTAGTCATGAATGAAGTTCAACCATGGAGTCTTCTAGATTCTACATGTGGCAGAATCTGGTGGAATGTAGATGATATCCAACGGCCAGTAGTGCTCGGATTTGCCATCTTTGTACCGTCGGATTGGCTTCATCCAATGACCAACTTTCAAAGTTATTCACACACTATATAGGGGGTATAGATATAGATGTGCCGGCCCGTTGCAATGGATCCAAAGTATATCTATTTAGTGGAGTGCACTCTAAACACATTATCTATTTATTTTTCTCTAACCTTTCGTAGCCATGCAACCAAGCCACATAAGCTTCATGGGTGCCCCCACATCATATTATTCATACTACGTTGACTGAAAAAGATAAATCACCCAAAACAAGATCTTCCCGTTTTTTGTTCCTACAATGATGTGCCGTGCACGTACCTACTAGTTGTATAGTGGTAGTACTAGTTGTATAGTACAAACTTGGTACTAGTAGGAGTAGAGTAGTACGGAATGCTCCTACTCTACCAACGAGCCCCATCAGACACCAAATTTCTTGGCTTCCGTGCTACAGCTAGATCTTCCCCTCGTTTCTGTTTTCCAACCCGGCGGCGGGCGGGGTGCGGTTTGCCAATAGTCGGTTTGCTCAACGGCGGTCCCACATGAAAGTGAAAATGCTAGGCAACACGCCTTCCCTAAGCTATGTGTCGTGCCGGACGGGCCGTGGAGTACTCCCGATTCCCGGGCGTGTGTGGGGGGAGTGCGACGCGAACGCGGCAGGCCTTTTCCTTTTACTAGCAATGTGCCCGTGCGTTGCGACGGATCCAAAGTAGTAGAATAGTAGTACTTGTTCACAAACTTGAAAGAAATCACTCTTGTTTTGATATACTCCTAATATATTACTCCCTCCGTTCCTAAATATTTGTCTTTTTAGAGATTTCAAATGGACTATCACATACGGATTATATAGACATATTTTGAAGTGTAGATTCACTCATTTTGCTCCGTATGTAGTCACTTATTGAAATCTCTAGAAAGACAAATATTTAGGAACGGAGGGAGTACTTTTCACTCAAAATATATTTCTCAGGCTGTTTTGATGAGGTGAGGGAGGGATGTGGTTGCTTTCAAGATAATAAGGGGTTTTCTGCAAATTGGAGCAGAGAAGTGGGCTATTGTTGCAAAAATGCCACAACTTACCTCACAGCCGTTAGATGCAGATCTAATGGTCAGAAACGACGGATGGCAGACACACCACCATCACCAACTGAGTCTTTTATAGGAGTAGGAGTAGAGAAACATGTATAAATTGTAACATTTTGGTTCTGCTCCTTGGCACGATCGATAGATAGAAATAACGGTTGGAAACGCTAGGGCGGGGCTATTTCCGCCAGATAAGCAGGGTACGTAGTAGCTAGGTTGGCGCATCGTCGGTTTGGTCACACGCGGTCCGACATGTTCTAGTGTTTCTAGCAAGATGCCCGTGCGTTGCACGAAGTTGATGGAAAAGGTAAGCACAACTTATAAATTGACGGATGGAGTACTAGTTACAGTGATGCATATAATTAAGCAAAGGGATCGCACATGTCGGTATTGACTGGAATGAGAATGCAACATCACAATAAGAATTAAGGCCACGATGATGATGTGATCGCAGTGGTGGTTACAGAAGGCAAGAAGAAAGATGCATCCATCAACGTACGACCTCCTCCTCCACAACTTAGTGCGTTGGGCCACCGACCGGCGGCTAAGGAGCGGCGGCTTTTGTGGCGAGGTCAAGGTGCTTCTCAGCAAAGGCATCCAAGGCTTCCAGCCGGTTGATGAGGGCCAACGTCGTAGCGTCCTCACTGGCCTTGTATATACCTATGTACATGATTTGCTCGTACACGTGGATGTGTAGGTCGACAAATTCTTGTAGGGCGAGGCGCCTCGCGGCGAGTGAGATCTCCAGGTGGACATTCTTTGTGGCGTCAGTGGGCAGTCGCAGGGCCACCAGTGCTTGAAAGAGATTCCGGCCATGGAGGCCAATTAGGGTGGCAGGCAATGAGGAGCCCGGGCGCGCAGGCTGGAGGAGTACGGCGATGTCGTCCGCGAGCTTCTTGAGGACGGTGAACTTGTTGGTGGTGGCAACGATCATCTGATCCAACTGAGAGTCATAGTTGGCGTCAACGACGGCCATCCACAAGCCAGTCCCCAACACCGTCTGGAGACGATCCTCGGCGCCATGCCGCAGGCCGACGTTGTGGACCATCTGGCACAGCCGCTGGCCGCTCGCACGCATCGCCGCCATGGGTCTGGAGTGAGCTCTTTTGCGCTTAGTGTAGGTGCTTAGGCAAATGCTTAGGTGCGTACGATGTGGTAGATGCATTGGAATGGAGGGGTGCCTTTATATGAGGGCAAACTGCGTTGCATTCACATCATGCAGCCTCTTTTCCCGGTCCTACTCCCATTACTTCCCTCATGCATTAATTAAAGGAGGATGCATTGGCCGTTCAACATTTCGGGAACCGCTACTCCCTCCCTCGTCTGCATTAAAGCCGTATCGGGAACTGCGCCGCCTGCTGTCAAATCGAATAGTACTGCGCCGCCCACTGCACGCCCGGCTGAACACGCCTCCTCTCCTCCATTTAACCCGCATGCAAACCGAGAAACCTACTCCGGCCACATGTCCGTTCATGAGCAGGCCGGAATTAAACGAAACACCGACCGAGCTCCTCCCGTCCGCCCTCAGTTTAAATGAGGCCAGACGCCGGCCAAGCTCCTACCGTCTTCCCTCTATTTACACGAGGCCAAACAGACAGCGGGCAAGAATCGCACCCCTCCGCCGCTCCCCCATCTCCTCCTTCACCATTTTCTCCACTCTTCCGATGGCTTCCGAGGAGCCGTTCTCCAGCATATTACCCAGTTGGGTGGCCCGCCGAGCCCTTCGGATACGGGCGAGGCCGCTCGGTGCTTCACCAACCTCGCTTGGCCGGACGGAGCCAGTTGCCGCCCCAAGCAGGCGCGTGGTTCAGCAAGTCACCGCTCTAGTTCAGCTCGATGAGGAGTGGCGAGTTGCTCCACGCTGGCACGACGGCGAGCACACCGGTACGAGCGTTGTCGCTGCCGCATTGTACCGCGCCACCAGTGTCTGCGGTGCCGCGCCTCCCGTGTCTGTGGGCGCGCCTCCCGTGCCTGCGGCAGCGCCATGCAGGCAGAGACAGAAGCCGGGTGCGTGGAGAGTGACGAGTCGGTGGCCAGCTTCTCCGTGTTCGCCGCCATCATCGAGGAGAAGTAGAACACCGGAGGCCGCCGCCACTTGGGTCCCATGAAGGCGACCGTCGAGGCGACGACTACGCATGCAGGTGGTTTCTTTGCTGCTTCGTCTCTTCCGAGGACCTTTGTCGACCCGGCAAGTGTTTGCCGGACATGAGGAAGACAAAGGGATCCGCGGGCGGCCATTTAGATTATGTACTCCCTCTCCAGCTGGCGGGAAATATTTGTTCTAAGAATGGATAAATTGTATGTATCTATAACTAAAATAAGTCTAGATACATCCATTTCTAGGACAAGTATTTCCGGACGGAGGGGGTATTAATTATACCAAGAGAGCCGGATTGGCGCCGCTTAGTTCATGTAAATGTAGTGAAATCCATCATGTTTATATGAAGATCCAGCGTTTTTATACGAAATCCTTCATGCTTATATGAAATTAGTCCGTGTTTGCACGAATTTCATCTGGTTGGTTAGAGTTGTGAAAATGTATGCCGCTGGCATTTGATGTCGTCCTCCGCGGAAGGAAGCGGGAGGAAATTTGCCGGCTGCCGTTGGAGATGCTCTTATGCTGAAAATAATAGAGTGACATCCAATCCATTTGAGTTAATTGCGTGTGTGATTGTCCCTCTATAAAAAGTTAATTGCATGTACAGTGTACACGTGACTTGCAGGGTGGCTACAGCTTCGTATAGAAAGTTAAAAAGAAACAAGTCCATCCTTAATCTTGTATTCTAAGTACTCTGTGGGTTCCACTGTCAGTACAGTAGCGAAAGAAGTATATATTAAATAAGTAATATATAATATAAAAATCTAAAGTTAAAGACAGAATTCGAACTCATGTCATCGCGTTGCGAGCATCCGGCGCTAACCAGTCCAGCACATTTTTGTTGTAGACCATGCTGGAGATATATCTCCATGTCTACTCTTATACTCCATCCGTTCCTAAATATTTGTCTTTTTCAGATTTCAAATGGACTACCACATACAGATGTGTATGTAGACATATTTTAGAGTGTAGATTCACTCATTTTGCTCCATATGTAGTCACTTGTTGAAATCTCTAAAATGATAAATATTTAGGAATGGAGGGAGTAGAAAACAGAGTTGGTGATGATGGTGTGCGTGCCATCCTGCAATATAGGCCGTCGAATTTATATTTAACGGATAGGAAGGAAGCTATGACAATTTTGCAAAAAATATACCCACACCCCTCTCCACGTTCGCAAATACGGCCTTCCCTCGTTCATCATTTTCTCTCACAAGATAAACTACTCATACAAATGCATCTTGATGTTCCGTCCAACGCACGGGCATCTAGCTAGTTTCTTTTAAAATAGTTTCTGCGATAATTGGGTTGAAGTGATATATTTTATGTCTGACCCGAATGATTTCAGATTCACTAGTAGTAACAAAGAAAATGTTGCCTTGTTAATTAACAGAAAACAGGGTGAAAACTATCACATGAGGCCGGTAAAAACGAGGCACACTGGGTTCAGCGTCATCGTCACTACAGCTGTGCGCGCGCGAGAAGTCTACATATCGAGGGGGCTACTGAGCGAGGCACAGAGACACAATGTTCGAGAGAGAAACCAATTGACAGATTACGATCAGATCGAGTTGTCACCCTTCTGCTGTCATTGTTGGGATGGGGGGAGGGGGAGGGAGAGAAAGACGTATCGAGAGTGTGCGCGGTAGGCACAGAGGCACAACTAGCGAGTGTGTGTGTATGTGTGTGTGTGTGTTTGAAAGAGGAGTATATAGATTACTATCAAGATCGAGGTGCCACCCTACTCCTTCGGTGTCGGGTAGTGTGTGTGCGTGTGTGTGTGTGTGTTTGAGAGAGAAGCCAGTCGATAGATTAGTATCAAGATCGAGGTGTCACCCTACTCCTTTAGTGTTGGGAAGTGTGTGTGTGTGGTTGTGTGGGTGTGGGTGTGTGTGTCGGGGGGGCAGTGACACTTACATATCTCTACTCTTATAAAAACAGAGTGATGGTGTTCCCGCCATCCTGCAATATAGGCCATCCAATTTATATCCGATGGATAGGAAGGAAACTGTGGCAATTTTGCAAAAAGATACCCACACCCCTCTCCACATTTGCAAATAAGGCATTCCCTCGTTCATCCTTTTCTCCCACAAGATAAACTACTCATACAAATGCATCTTGATGTTCCGTGCAACGCATGGGTATCTTGCTAGTAGGGAGAAGGACTTTGTGTGACACATATCTAGCTATATTAAGGGATAGGTAGATAGCATTTGTGCGAGGCATACTTAAAGCATCACGAAGATAAACAAAACGGTGTGCATGCAATTGCCAAAAAAATGAAGCGAGAAACAATGTGTGTGTGTGCGCGCGCTTGTGTGTGTGTGTGTGTGTGAGAGAGAGAGAGAGAGAGAGAGAGAGAGCGAAATCTCAAAACAAAAGGTGCTCTGCTGGAATCCCATTGTATGTATTCATATGGTTCCAGAACTCGAGTTAACCTTAGGCATATGTGTGAGAGACATTATTATACTTTGAGACATTAGTGGTTGTGGGTGGGCGGAATTAAAGGGGTGGGCGTGTTCGACAAAGAGAGCATGTGTGTTTCTATGTGAGAGACTTGTAGGACGGGGTAGAAAGACGAATTCTAACCTTGACGGAGGGAGAGAAATACACGAAGTGCGCGTGTGTGATTCAGATGCCCACGGGGAAATGAGATATGTATGTGTGTGAGAGAGATTGCACAATTCATTCACGTATCACTATCTAGCGATCGTGGACGTGCATCGCTTGAACATAAATCAATATCTACTTCGTATCATGGCCAAAGGTACAATATCGATTCAACGCTATAAAGATTGGACACTCACGTATCACATTTTTTCTATTTAAATAAACCTTTTCAGTTGTGCATGCCAAAGTTACAGTGATGTTTCTTCAAACAACCAATGAGTTATCATGTACATGCACCATTGTTACTCTTGCATTCAAAATCATTAGTCTTGGATGATTTAAGGTTCTATTATGAAGTAATATATGTAATATTCATATATGAATTAAACGGGTATGCAATTTATGAAATGGAGGCTATGTAATCATATGAGTTCACACTTTTAAGTAGCGGACTACAATATCCATTTCTTTTTGTGCGCCTTGCACTAACACGTCAATGCATTATGTTTAAAGTAAATAACCAATTGCACTAAATTATCTATTTACATGAGAAATACATAGGCTGAGCGTTTGATCCCTTTGTTGTGAACGCGCCACTACACCCGTATGATTTGCCGCGCCCGTGTGAACGTCCAAGTTATCGGCGCATCATCCCAAGTTATTGTCTTTTTTTCTAGGGTGGACTTCACACCAGTTATTCACTGCTGACGCGTGCCCCGTGTACACAGTCTCGCATGACCTTCCCGCTAGCACGGTCCAAAATTAGTTGAATGTGGATACGAACGATCCCGCGGGCGGCAAAATCTCCCGCCTCCTTCTAAAATTTCCGCCACCTTAGTCTTTAGCATGCGAAATTCCCCTTTTGTCATTGGTGCACGGAGACCAACAGTTACAATACCGCCCTCATCTACATAATAGGTTGGGGCTGCTTTGGTAACTTCCGGTTCCCCCCCCCCACTACACGGCACCCCCATTTCCTCTCCCCCTCCCGCAAAAACAACTAACTCCACAGCACCAGAGCATCTTACATCACGCCGTCCGTACTTCATCGGCCTTTCTCCCCTCCCCTCTCGAAACCCTAGACTGCCCATCCACCGGCATACCAAAGCCCATTCACTGCCAGCGGCGTCCACCACGCCGAATCTGCTTCTACGGCCGCATCTGCCCCTCCTACCTCCCCTAGAAACAAGTAGACCGCTCATCCACCACTATACCACAGCCCATTCAGTGTCGGCCTTGTCCACGGCGCCGGATCTGCTTCACCGGTACTCTCGTCAACCGTTGCGCATCTGCAGCGGCTCATTCGTACTCCCCACTGGAGACGCTTCATCCACACCCTCCCGGAGCCGCCCCACCGACGCCCCCGTCGACGGCCTCTGATCCTCTTCGCGGACACCTTCCTCAACCCTACCGGAGCCGCTTCGCCGAGACCATCGTCAATCCCACCGGAGTAGCTTCGCCTATACCATTCTCAACCCTACCGGGGCCGCTTTGCCAACTCACAAGTCCACGACCTCAGATCCGCTTCCTCGCACCCTCATCCAACCTACCGGAGCAGCTTTTGACGCCCCGTTCACGGTCACAGATCCACATCGTCGACACCATCCTTAACCCAACCACCGGAGCAGATTCACCTACGCCCTCGTTCACGGCCACAGATCCGCTTCGCCCACGCCGTAGTCCACCCTACCGGAGCCGCTCCACAAACACCCTACTCGACGGTTCTAGATCTCCTTACCGGACCCCGACAGCCAGCGCAGCATCATCACCCTTGACGTTTCTAACCTGATTCCCACTGTCTGGCAAGATGCCAAGCACCCGCTGTCATGGTTCTAAGTCTGACAATAGAATGGGGGTAGGGATGTAGAGGCAAGATCCTAGCTATGGAGAAGCTGTACGCATGAGTTTTACGAGTTCAGGCCCTTCTCGGAGGAAGTAACAGCCCTGCGTCTTGGAGCCCGGAGGCGGTCGACTAGATTATATGCGTGTGTGTTACAGGGGGTGCGAACCCTTGTGCATGTGGAGGGGGGTGGCTTATATAGAGTGCGCCAGCACCCTGGCCAGCCCACGTTACAAGGGATTTAAGGTACATCAAGAGGGGGGCGTTACTGGTAACGTTTGTAATAAAGTGTTATAAATGGCTATTAAGTCTAGGAGTTAATGTTTGACCGTTGCTGTGTAGAGTGACTTTAGGTCTTCTGTCCGTCGAGTGTTTCTTGTTATGGTCGAGTGATCTTGATTCCTCTGAGTGGAAATGTTTCTGGTCGAGTGGGTGATGGTACCCCTCGAATGCTTCTGGCTTTAGAGTGATGTCCTTGGGGAGGGTATTTAGGTCAGGCCTGTGACCCTACCCTAGGTACATGTCCTCATCATTAGCCCCCGAATGGATCAGGGTTTGAGTGGAGAAGGAGTCGAAAATACTTCCGACTCATTTTTCGCGCTTCGGGTGTGTCTTGTTTTGGATCAACGAACTGAGGTGGTGACACCAACTTCTTTTTCAGTCGCCTTGATCCATTCCTGGTTTTGTCGAGTGAACTTTTGCTGGAAGAGGTCCGAGTGCTAATGTGGTGGAGATCTTCCGTCTGACAAGTTGTTCTGCTGCCCGCGGATCTCGCGGGATTCGAATTTCGGGAAGCGCGCGGGGCAGAGGAGGCCGCAGTAATCGGGCTGGATAAGGCAAGGCCGCCTCGATTCCCGTGCCACCTTTTCTTCCACGTATCACGCGCACGACTGTTGCGGGATTTGATAAGATTGCCCGGGCCTACAGGTCAGTCACTCGGAAGCAACCCCATATAAGGCGCCGGACCGGGGTTTTTGAACAGTGCGTCCTCATTCTTCTTCTCTCTTCTTAGTTTTCCCCACTGCGCCTGCTCCTCCCCCAGCGCCGCCGCTCTGCTCGAGCTCCATTCGCAGCGATGGGGAAAGAAAAGACGGTGGCTCTGGAGCGTGCGAAGAAGGCAACGGCGAAGGCGAAGGGGAAAAAGTCCAGCCGGGGCGGATCCTCGTCGCGGTCCGGTTTGGCGCGCGGCTGGATCCAGGGCGACTGGATCCGGTCGACGATCAGTTAGGATGACCTCGACGATCTGGCGGAGGAGGGGCGATTCCTCACGGATCGGCGCGGCTCTCGGAGGATGAGACCGAACCTTGACCGCGGGAGGGTGAGTGCGTCCTCCTCGCCACTCACATCGACCGTGGATTTTCTCTGCCTCCGCATCCTTTTTTCCAGGCTTTCTTGAATTTTTTGGGGCACAACTTCATCACTTTTCCCCCAACACCATCATAAACCTTGCTGCTTTCGTGTCTCTGTGCGAAAACTTCTTGGGTTGTCGACCACACTGGGGTCTCTTCAAGCACATTTTCACGTGTCGCTCCCAGTCGGTCAAAAAGGCCAACCCGAGTGACGAGAGGACTCAAGTGATCCAGATGTGTGGGGGTCTTGGGATTCAGATGAGGGGTAAAAGCTCTTTCCCAGCCATAATTCTTCCTGAGTCAGTACGAGGGTGACAGTCGACCTAGTTTTACTGCAAAGACCAGCCGACTCCAGGTCAGTCGACTGGACTTCCTCCTTTTTCTATGGCTCGCGTAGAGAAGCCCTCCGCCTTGAAAGTGACTTCAGGGGAGAAAGCGGAGGTGAAAGTGCTGGTTGAGCGAGTGGTCTATCTCATCCGTGAGGGTGTAACTGGAATGGATCTGCTGGAAGTCTTCCTCAAACGACACATTCAGCCACTTCAAGCCCGCGGCCATCCGATGTGGATGTATTCGGGCATTGAAGATTCCACTCGGGTGCACCCAGAAGAAGTCGACGAGGATACGGTGGAGAAGTGGTTGAGGAGTATCACTGGCAACAAGGATAACCCCAGAGGAGCCAGGAGAATCCCTCCACTTGACCAATCCTATGAACCAGACAAGGTCCGATTCTGAATTACCGAGTGTCATCTTGATTTAACATGCAACTGTTTATGCTTCACCGACTGACTTTGTCTTGCTTGTTTTCTTCTAGGCCCTTACTGAAATGTATTCGATGCCCAACGGAGAGCAGGAGCAGGACCCGGAGGGGGAGGCAAGCGGAGGTGAAAGCTGCGAGTGGCATTCCGACAGAGAGGGGATGAGGAGAGCGACGACCCGAGTGACGAAGAAGAGGTTGACTCTCCTCCCCGCAGGGAAAGGTGATCCAAACTTACTCACGACCCGGCGAGCGCCCGTGACAAGGCGACCGTTCAGACCTGGCAGTCGACAAAGCGTCCTCGGACGTCCTCTCCGGCACCAACTGAAAAAGCTCCAAAGCAGTCCAAGGTTGTAGTGCAGAAGACTCGGAAGGCGCTGCCGAGAATCAAAATTGATGTTCCTGTTGGTTCTGCGTGTGTGTTCTTCTTTCGCTTTTACTCGACGTTCTGTGCTGTTTATTTTTCCCTTGGTTTGACCGAATGAATCTTGAAACTGGTAGTGCCGCTACCTCTGGGACCTCTGCTTATAAGAACGAGGATGAGGAAATGGAAGATGCGGTGACCTCCAATGTGGGTACAATCCTCGTGATTTTGTCTTCGATTTGTCGATTGAACTGCGATATATCCAGTCGGGTGATGAAACTTTGGCGACTGATCTTTTTACATCCCTCAACGTCATTGACCTCCCCGACGACGATGAGGACGAGCCACAGAGGCCCTTGGGGAGGAGAAACAGGAAAATGTCCGCTGGCAAGACGCTTCAATCGACACCGGTGGCGGAACCGGTAATTCAGGACGCCGGCGATGCCAATCGAACTTCCGTCTCCTTCGCCATACCGCTGTCGAGTGCTCGGCCTTCCTCGTCAGCTGCACAGACTCCCACCAATCCACCTTCACTTTTTGCTACACATCACGTCCCAGAGGACCAAGTGGGTGCTGCAAAAGAGGCTATACGCCAGATGGGCATTATGATGGAGAAGATGAAGATGGCGCGGGAAGCCAGCCAAGCTGCTTATGTTGCCAGCTCCGCTCTCCAGAGCAACGTCCAGGTTAGTAGATCGTCGACTGACTCTTCTGGCTTGTTCTGTTAGGATATGGTACCTGAAAACTTTCTTTCCAAGAATCTTCGCATCTGTCTGCGCCTTGCATCTATACACCCACTGGGTGTTTTGATTTGTCACTGAACAGATTCGCACTTTGATCTGATAATGTTGTTGTCGATTGAACCTTTTGACCAGTGGGGGCACGCTGAGTGCACCCACTGGGTGTAGTCCCCGAGACCATAATTGACTGCGGGCAGTCGACTATGGTCTGAGCATCAGAATTTGAATTTCTTCACTCGGTCTGGTCGGTCCATGTCGAGTGGAACTTTGAACCAGTGGGGGCACGCTGAGTGCACCCACTGGGTGTAGTCCTCAAGACCGTGGTCGACTGCTGGCAGTCGACTATGGTCTGAAGACTCTATTTTTTTCACTCGTGCTGGACAGGCCTTATCGAGTGTAAACTGAACCAGTGGGGGCACGCTAAGTGCACCCACTGGGTGTAGTCCCCGAGACTACTGTTGGATGTTTGATTCGGCAGTAGTCTTAGAATTTGTTGGCTTTATCCTTTTACCTCTCCGAAATAACCAATCTTTTCACCAGTCGACTGACATGTTCTTTGGTTGCAGAAATCTTGTGATCTTGGAGCTCGTTTTGCTGACCTGGAGAAGCAGCAGATTCAGCTCAACCTCGATCTGGAGCTGGCCAAGACAGAACTGCAGAAGGCCAAGGATGACGCCGCTGGTAAGGAAGACCTGTCGACTGAGTTTTCCCTGAACCGGATTTCATTCTGATTTTTCTGAATCCAACATTATTTCTTTCAGAGAAACTGAACCAAGCTCTGGCAAAAAAGGATCAAGATCTGGCGACCGCGCAGAAAAAAGCTGATGAGAAAACTGCGCTCGCTGAACAGAACTTGGCTTCAGTCGACAAATTGGAGGAAGAAAACTCCAGGCTGAAAACTGCCCTTGACGAGGCCAATAAGGAAGCAACTCACCTGAAGAAGGACAAGGAAAATCTGAATGAGAAGATGGAAGGTATTGCCCGCAGGAGGAACGGTCTGGAGAATTATCTGGGAAGCCTTGCTAAGAAGTTGTCCGTCATGCTTGAAGGTGTTTCCTTTGATCCGACTAGTTTGTTCTTGTCGACTCGACATATGATCATTGGCTTACCCTTGAATTGTGTATGCAGAGTTTTGTCGGGACTTCGAGGAAGAGACTGGGCGAATTGAACCAAGCTTGGACCCCATCAACTCTCAAGTGAAGGATGAAGCTTCCATGAACGTGCTCCGACTGGAATCCCGCATCACTGGTGTTGTCGATTATCTCGCCGGACTGAAAGTCGCGATGTCGCGGATTGACACAGCTCTCTGGCCCATGGCAACACTTCAGAATGACCTCGGGTCTATGATGGCTCAGCTCAATGAAGCTCCCAGTCGAATTCAAGAATGGAAGAAGTCTTCTGCCCGGTGCGGCGCTGATGTGGCTCTATCTCTGGTTCGCGTCCACTGTCGAGAAGCTCGGGAAGAGAAGCTGGCGGTGATTAAAGTTGCTAACACCAAGAGGCACGACTTCCAGTCCTTCATGGAGACTTTCATTGCTGCCGCCACTCGGATTGCTGACGGGATTGACCTAGACGAATTCGTCAAGCCTGCCAGCCCTCCTCCTGCGGAGTGAACAAACTTTTATGCTCTGCCTTAAATTTGCCTCGGAATGCCGAGTGATTTTGTAACCGTTAAACTCCTTCGAGGTGAATGCCCGAGTACTTTGATCCGTGGTCTTGAACTTTAGGATTAATCTGAACTTGATTTATCTCTGAATATGCTTGTATTTGTCTTCGAGTGGAATTTGTTCTTCACACGGAATAATCTTTGTGCTTGAGATGCAGCTCTGAGGTTGATGCTCAAGTCGACCCGCACCTCGTCGTCCTTGCGGATAAGGGTGGAGCGCACATTGTACTTGTGGCGCAGCTCCGAAGGAGAAGGTTGCAGTCGACCTGCACCTCGTCGTCCTTGCGGATAGGGATGGAGCGCACGTTGTACTTGTGGCGCAGCTCTGAAGGAGAAGGTTGCAGCCGACCTGCACCTCGTCGTCCTTGCGAATGGGGATGCACTTCGAACTTAGGCGAGTACTAGACTGCAGCTAAGCCCCCGAGTGGGAGGGTTGCTCACCACTCGGTAGGATTTTTCAAACTGAGGCGAGTACTGGACTGCAGCTAAGCCCCCGAGTGGGAGGGTTGCTCACCACTCGGTAGGATTTTTCAAACTTAGGCGAGTACTGGACTACAGCTAAGCCCCCGAGTGGGAGGGTTGCTCACCACTCGGTAGGATTTTACAAACTTAGGCGAGTACTGGACTGCAGCTAAGCCCCCGAGTGGGAGGGTTGCTCACCACTCGGTAGGATTTTACAAACTTAGGCGAGTCCTGGACTGCGGCTAAGCCCCCGAGTGGGAGGGTTGCTCACCCACTCGGTAGGATTTTTCAAACTTAGGCGAGTACTGGACTGCCGCTAAGTCCCCGAGTGGGAGGGTTGCTCACCACTCGGTAGTATTTTACAAACTTAGGCGAGTACTAGACTGCAGCTAAGCCCCCGAGTGGGAGGGTTGCTCACCACTCGGTAGAATTTTACAAACTTAGGCGAGTCCTGGACTGCAGCTAAGCCCCTGAGTGGGAGGGTTGCTCACGACTCGGTAGGATTTTACAAACTTTGGCGAGTACTGGACTGCATCTAAGGCCCCGAGTGAGAGGCTTGCTCATCACTCGGTAGGATTTTACAAACTTAGGCGAGTACTGGACTACAGCTAAGCCCCCGAGTGGGAGGGTTGCTCACCACTGAGTAGGATTTTACAAACTTAGGCGAGTACTGGACTGCAGCTAAGCCCCCGACTGAGAGGCTTGCTCATCACTCGGTAGGATTTTTCAAACTTAGGCAAAACGGATTCGCGGCTAAGCCCCCGAGTGGGAGGCTTGCTCACCACTCGGTAGGATTTTACAAACTTAGGCGAGTATTGGACTGCAGCTAAGCCCCCGAGTGGGAGGGTTGCTCACCACTCATTAGGATTTAACTTAGGCGGGTACTGGACTGCAGCTAAGCCCCCGAGTGGGAGGATTTTACAAACTTAGGCGAGTACTGGACTTCAGCTAAGCCCCCGAGTGAGAGGCTTGCTCACCACTCGGTAGGATTTTCCAAACTTAGGCGAGTACTGGACTGCAGCTAAGCCCCCGAATGAGAGGGTTGCTCACCACTCGGTAGGATTGTTCAAACTTAGGCGAGTACTGGTGTAACACCCCGAATGTAACTTTCCATATTTGTAACTCCAACTCTTGCCATTTTCGGCTATGTGTTATGATATCCCTTCGTGGTCGGGTTTTGTTTTTCGTGTTGCATTTTGTTCATGACATGCAACTCATATCACGTCATCATGTGCATCTCATTTTGCATACATATTCATCTTTTGCATCCGAGCATTTTTCCCCGTTGTCCGTTTTGCAATCCGGCACTCCCAGCTCCTCAGAATGTCAAGCAGCTCCGCAGTTTTCTTGGTCTTGCAAGCTATTGCCGAAGATTCGTTGAGAATTTCTCTAAGATTGCAAAGCCTCTTTCCAACCTCCTCCAGAAGCATGTGAAGTATGTCTGGTCTCCTGAGTGTGACGTTGCTTTCAACACTCTCAAAGAGAAACTAGTCACAGCTCCTGTCTTGACTCCTCCTGACGAATCCAAGCCATTCGAAGTTTTCTGTGATGCTTCTCTTCAAGGTCTCGGTGCTGTATTAATGCAAGAGAAGAAAGTTGTGGCCTATACCTCTCGTCAGTTGAAGCCCAATGAAAAGAACTACCCTACTCACGATCTTGAGTTGGCGGCTATTGTCCACGCATTAATAACATGGAGGCATCTCTTGTTGGGAAGACAAGTGGACATATTCACCGATCACAAGAGTCTCAAGTACATCTTCACTCAGCCCAACCTCAACCTCAGGCAGACTCGTTGGGTCGAAATGATTCAAGAGTATAATCTGAGTATTGAATATACTCCAGGCAAGGCCAATGTCATTGCAGATGCTTTGAGCAGGAAGGCTTATTGCAACAGCTTAATTCTCAAGCCATTCCAACCGGATCTTTGTGAAGCTTTCCGCAAGCTGAATCTCCAAGTTGTTCCTCAAGGCTTTCTTGCCAACCTCATAGTCTCTCCTACTTTGGAAGATCAAATTCATGAGGCACAACTCCTGGATACCATGGTGAAGAAGGTGAAACGTGGTATCGACAAGGGTCTTTCCAAATACAAGTGCTATCGCATTGATGACAGAGACACTTTATTCTTTGAGGACCGGATTGTGGTTCCTAAAGGTGATCTAAGGAAAGTCATAGTGAACGAGGCACACAATTCTCTTCTGTCCATTCATCCTGGAAGTACGAAGATGTACCATGACCTCAAGCAGTCGTATTGGTGGACTCGAATGAAGCGAGAAATCGCTCAATTTGTGAATGAATGTGATGTTTGTCGAACAGTGAAAGTAGAACACCAACGACCAGCTGGTCTCCTCCAACCTCTTGCTATCCCAAAATGGAAGTTTGATCATATCGAAATGGACTTCGTGACGGGATTTCCAAAGTCCAAGCGCGGAAATGATGCTATCTTCATTGTCATTGACAAGCTTACTAAAGTGGCTCATTTCCTTCCAATCAAAGTATCCATCACATCAGCTCAGTTGGCAGAGCTATACACCTCCAGGATTGTCTCCTTGCACGGCATTCCACAACTGATTTCTTCAGATCATGGAAGCATCTTCACTTATAAGTTCTGGGACTCCTTCCAGAAGGCCATGGGCACCAACATTCGCTTCAGCACATCTTTCCACCCTCAAACTAGTGGCCAAGTCGAGCGAGTCAACCAAATTCTTGAAGATATGCTCAGGGCTTGTGTCATTTCCTTTGGCATGAAATGGGAAGATTGTCTTCCATATGCCGAATTCTCCTACAACAACAGCTTCCAAGCGAGTTCGGGCAAGGCCCCATTCGAAATTCTCTATGGCAGAAAGTGCCGTACTCCTCTCAATTGGTCAGAGACTGGTGAACGCCAACTTCTTGGGAATGACTTAATCACAGAGGCTGAAGAAATGTGTAAAGTCATCCGTGAAAATCTCAAAGCCGCGCAATCGCGCCAGAAGAGTTACTATGATAGTAAGCACCATGATGTGGCTTTCGAGATCGGAGACCATGTCTACCTCCGCGTCTCTCCAATGAAAGGCACTCGTCGCTTCGGTATCAAAGGGAAGCTTGCCCCTAGAGACGTGGGTCCTTTCAAGATCATTGGCAAAAGAGGCGACCTCGCCTATCAACTTGAGCTTCCTTCCAACTTCGCGAACGTGCACGATGTGTTCCACGTGTCACAGCTTCGCAAGTGCTTCAAGACTCCTTAGCGCACCGTCAACTTCGAAGATATTGACCTACAAGAAGATCTGTCTTATCATGAGCACCCCGTTGCTATTCTTGAAGAAACTGAGCGCAAGACTCGCAACAAGTCAACCAAATTCCTGAAAGTGAAGTGGTCGCACCATTCCGACTGAGAAGCCACCTGGGAACGCGAGGACCATCTCCGTTCCGAATATCCGGAGTTCTTTCAGTCCTAGATCTCGGGACGAGATCCTCTCGTAGTGGTGGAGTGTTGTAACACCCCGGATGTAACTTTCCATATTTGTAACTCCAACTCTTGCCATTTTCGGCTATGTGTTATGATATTCTCTTCGTGGTCGGGTTTTTTTTTCGTTTTGCATTTTGTTCATGACATGCATCTCATATCACGTCATCATGTGCATCTCATTTTGCATACGTGTTCGTCTTTTGCATCCGAGCATTTCCCCGTTTTCCGTTTTGCAATCCGGCACTCCCACCTCCTCCGGCGCACCCCTCTTGTTTCGTTTCGTGAGCGGGTGTTGAACGTTCTCGGAATGGACCGAGGCTTGCCAAGTGGCCTTGGTATACCACCGGTAGACTACCTGTCAAGTTTCGTGCCATTTGGAGGTCGTTTCATACTCCAACGGTTAACCGGGTAACCGCAAAGTCTGTTTGTGTGTTGCAGCAAAAAAACCCCTCCAAACAGCTCAAAAACCCCTCTAAGTCACCTCCATGCTCTCGGTCGTTCGATCACGATCGTGTGGGCGAAAACCGCACTCCATTTGGAGTCTCCTAGCTCCCTCTACCTATAAAAACACCTTCCCCTCCGAAATCCGGGTCAAACCCTAGTCCCCTTCCCCTTCCCCTCTCCACGGGCGGACGTGTCCGCCGCCGCCGGACGAACCAGCCGCCGCCGCCCCGCGCCAATCAGGCGCTGCCACGTGTCCAGCGCCGCCGCCCATACGCCGCGGCCCGGAGAGCCCGGATCGGGGCCCCCGAGCCCGTCTCCCCTCCGCCAGGACCCGCGGGAGCCCGCGCGCGCCCCGCCTCCTTCCTCCTCCAGCCCGGCGCCGCCCTCCGCCGTCGACCACGCCGGACCCCGCCGCCGCCCGCTGTCCTCCGGTCGTCGCCGCGCCTCCACGCCGCCGCCACGCTGCCGTCCCGCACCCGACGCTGGCGCCTCCTCTCCGCCGAGCCCCGACCGGCCCCGCCCCTCCTCCCTCTCCGGCCGAAGCTCCGGCGAGCTCGCGCCCCGGCGAGCCGAGCCTGCGGCGGCCTCGATCCGATCTGGATCCAGACAATCCCTACGGTTGACTTTTTCTTCCTCCCCCGAAATCTTCCAAGTCCTTATATTTTTGCAATATATGCTCCTGTTCATCGCATCATAACTCTATGCATATAGCTCCGTTTCGCACGTGTAATATATCGAGATGTTCGTCTCGAGATGCTCTTCATTTTGTTCCATTGCACCATGTTCATTTGAGTCCATCTTGATGCCCAACTCTCTGGTGCAAGAGTGCTAGTTGCTGTTAACTGCTGTTACTTATCAGATCTTGGTGATTTGTTATTTTTGTTTCATTTAATCTGTGCATCTTATGAGTATGAGCTCTACATGTGTTTTGATGTATGCCATGCCATCTTTACAGAGGTGTATGCCATGTATTTTTTTGATCTCTGTGGTGACTAGCACAAGCATGCAAACTAGGCTTCGCGATGTTTCTGATTTCAGACTTGGTAATTTTACCAAGTCTGTGACTGCTATTAGTTTGTTGCTATGTATCCATGTGGCTACAAAGAGATCCATGCTCCTTTTGAAGATGTTCAGTAAGGATGTTTCGTAGATATGGTTATGCTATATCCATTCATGCCTCTGTTTGCAATTATGGAGTACCCTAGCATGAATCAATCTTGATCTACTTTTGCTATAAAATATTTCTTGCAGATTGTTTACGTGTTATTCAATTTTGCCAAGGTTGTTGTAGTTGATCCTTTCATGCTATGTATTTGCTCTTGCCATGTATAGCTTCATAAACATGCCATCTTGCTGTAGGTATGCTTGTTTTGTCATGCATTGCTTTGTGATGAGTGCATCAAGCTCACCAAGATGCCTTCATATTACTGTTTCTGCCATGGTCTGTTTTCTGCCAAGTCCGAAACCTGTTAACGAAACTTGCTATGTTTACATGGTTGCCATCATATCTTCTGATCCTTTTTGTCTTATGGTCAGTAAGGGACTTTTGTCATATGCGCTTAGTAGATTATTTCCATGCCTTTTTTGCTACGTTAAGTCCCTGTAACATGTTGATTGCTTGCTCTGAACATTGCTACGTGATGCTGTTTCAGGCATGTCCAGTAATTTCACCAAGTCTGTGAACCTGTTATCTTTTGCACTTTTTCCATGCTTGTTTGAACCTGTTGTGGTCTGATCTAGCCGTAGCTCAGTGTTCATCTTTTGTCAAGCATCTCTTGTAGATTACTGTTATATGCTTTGTTGCTATGTTGGGGTGCTGTAGCATAGTTTCTTATTGAATTCTAAGTGCTATCATGTTGTTAATCACAGATTCGTGCTTGTTTTGCTTGCCATTTGCAAACCGTGCATCCGTTTCCGGTGATCTTTATATCGATTTCGACCGAAATCATCTCATCTTTCCAGTGCCATGCTTGGTTTGCCAAGTTACTTCCTTGTTCATCATTTTTCTTCCGGAGCACGCATATGCATCACATACCATATCTCGCATATCATACATGTTTTGCATCATGTTGCTTGTGCATTTCCCGTGATTGATTGTGGTTCCGTTTGCTTGTGTTCTTGTTGTGGGTAGAGCCGGGAGACGAGTTCGTGAACGAGGAACCTGTTGAGTACGCTTGCGAGGATCAAGCTTTTGACAACTCTGAGAACCTTGCAGGCAAGATGACCATACCCTCGAAATCACTTTTATCTTTGCTTTGCTAGTTGTTCGTTCTATTGCCATGCTGCGCTACCTACCACTTGCTGTATCATGCCTCCCATATTGCCATGTCAGCCTCTAACCATCCTTTCCTAGCAAACCGTTGTTTGGCTAAGTTACCGCTTTTGCTCAGCCCTTCTTATAGCGTTGCTAGTTGCAGGTGAAGTTGAAGTTTGTTCCATGTTGGAACATGGATATGTTGGGATATCACAATATCTCTTATTTAACTAATGCATCTATATATTTGGTAAAGGATGGAAGGCTCGGCCTTATGCCTGGTGTTTTGTTCCACTCTTGCCGCCCTAGTTTCCGTCATACCGGTATTATGTTCCTTGAGTTTGCGTTCCTTACGCGGTTGGGTGATTTATGGGACCCCCTTGATAGTTCGCCTTGAATAAAACTCCTCCAGCAAGGCCCGACCTTGGTTTTACCATTTGCCACCTAAGCCTTTTTCCCTCGGGTTTTCGCGAGCCCGAGAGTCATCTTTATTTAAACCCCCGGGCCAGTGTTACTCTGAGTGCTGGTCCAAACTAGAGCACCGTGCGGGACCGTCCCTTGGCAACTTGGGTTATGTTGGTACATGTACGCTTCGCTTATCTGGTGTGCCCTGAGAATGAGATATGTGCAGCTCCTATCGGGATTTGTCGGCACATTCGGGTGGATTTGCTGGTCTTGTTTTACCATTGTCGAAATGTCTTGTAAACCGGGATTCTGAGACTGATCGGGTCTTTCCGGGAGAAGGTTTATCCTTCATTGACCGTGAGAGCTTATGATGGGCTAAGTTGGGACACCCCTGCAGGGTATTATCTTTCGAAAGCCGTGCCCGCGGTTATGAGGCAGATGGGAATTTGTTAATGTCCGGTTGTAGAGAACTTGTCACTTGACTTAATTAAAATACATCAACCGTGTGTGTAGCCGTGATGGTCTCTTCTCGGCGGAGTCCGGGAAGTGAACACGGTTTGAGTTATGCATGAACGTAAGTAGTTTCAGGATCACTTCTTGATCATTTCTAGCTTCTCGGCGGAGTCCTCGTGACTCACAGATTCTACCAAAACAGTTGCAGGTGCCGACGATGCCAGTGCAGATGACGCAACCGAGCTCAAGTGGGAGTTCGATGAGGAACGTGGTCGTTACTATGTTTCTTTTCCTGATGATCAGTAGTGGAGCCCAGTTGGGACGATCGGGGATCTAGCATTTGGGGTTATCTTATTTTTCATTTGGATTTTGACCGTAGTCGGTCTATGTGTGGATTTTGGATGATGTATGAATTATATTTATGTATTGTGTGAAGTGGCGATTGTAAGCCAACTCTCGTTATCCCATTCTTGTTCATTACATGGGATTGTGTAAAGATGACCCTTCTTGCGACAAAACCACAATGCGGTTATGCCTCTAAGTCGTGCCTCGACACGTGGGAGATATAGCCGCATCGTGGGCGTTACAACTGGACTGCAACTAAGCCCCCGAGTGAGAGGCTTGCTCACCACTCGGTAGGATTTTTCAAACTTAGGCGAGTACTGGACTACAGCTAAACCCCCGAGTGGGAGGGTTGCTCACCACTCGGTAGGATTTTTCAAACTTAGGCGAGTACTGGACTACAGCTAAGCCCCCGAGTGAGAGGCTTGCTCACCACTCGGTAGGATTTTTCAAACTTAGGCGAGTACTGGACTGCAGCTAAACCCCCGAGTGGGAGGGTTGCTCACCACTCGGTAGGATTTTTCAAACTTAGGCGAGTACTGGACTGCAGCTAAGCCCCCGAGTGAGAGGGTTGCTCACCACTCGGTAGGATTTTTCAAACTTAAGCGAGTACTGGACTGCAGCTAAGCCCCCGGGTGAGAGGGTTGCTCACCACTCGGTAGGATTTTTCAAACTTAGGCGAGTACTGGACTGCAGCTAAGCCCCCGAGTGGGAGGGTTGCTCACCACTCGGTAGGATTTTTCAAACTTAGGCGAGTACTGGACTGCAGCTAAGCCCCCGAGTGGGAGGGTTGCTCACCACTCGGTAGGATTTTTCAAACTTAGGCGAGTACTGGACTGCAGCTAAGCCCTCGAGTGAGAGGGTTGCTCACCACTCGGTAGGATTTTTCAAACTTAGGCGAGTACTGGACTGCAGCTAAGCCCCCGAGTGAGAGGCTTGCTCACCACTCGGTAGGATTTTTCAAACTTAGGCGAAACGGATTCGCGGCTAAGCCCCCGAGTGAGAGGCTTGGTCATCACTCGGTAGGATTTTTCAAACTTAGGCGAAACGGATTCTCGGCAAAGTCACCCATTGGGGGATTTCAGACGCAAACAAAAGCAACAAAAACCATTTTGGAAGACTGTAAAGCTCTTGTCTCTGATGAACAAACTACAAAGGTATTTCTTATTACATCTCATTCGAATGAGTACTTAAGTATAAAAGGGGCGGAGCAGCTCCGCGTTCCAAGCCCGTGGCTCATCTTTCTGATGCTCGACATTGTAAAGATGGTATGCTCCATTGTGGAGAACTCTGGTGACAATGAAGGGACCTTCCCAAGCAGGGGCAAGCTTGTGTGGTTTCTGCTGATCCACTCGAAGAACCAAGTCTCCCTCTTGAAAGGCTTGGCCCCTCACGTTTCTGGCGTGGAATCGACGCAAGTCTTGCTGATAAATGGTCGACCGGATTAAGGCCATCTCTCTTTCCTCCTCTAGGAGATCGACTGTGTCCTGCCGGGCCTGTTCAGCTTCATCTCCAGAGAAGAGCTCGACTCGGGGTGCATTGTGAAGCAAGTCACTCGGTAGAACAGCTTCAGCTCCATAAACCAAGAAGAATGGAGTTCGGCCAGTCAACCGATTGGAAGTTGTCCCAATCCCCAAAGAACTGATGGAAGTTCATCGACCCAGGTGCCTGCTACGTGCTTGAGATCACGCATCAGTCGGGGTTCCAGTCCTTTGAGAATCAATCCATTTGCTCTTTCTGCTTGTCCATTCGACTGGGGGTGGGCGACTGAAGCATAGTCGACTCGTGTGCCTTGGAAAGCAGAGAAGGCTCTGAACTCATCAGAATTGAAGTTCGACTCATTGTTAGTGATGATGCTGTGCGGAACTCCATATCTGAATGTTCTAATGAAGCTGACGACAGTACTGGCTTCAAGATTCTTGATAGGCTTGGCTTCAATCCATTTGGTAAACTTGTCGACTGCTACAAGCACATGAGTGAAGCCGCTCCTACCAGTCCTCAGGGGTCCAACCATATCCAATCCCCAAACAACAAAGGGCCAGACGAGTGGAATAGACTTCAGGGCTGACGCAGGCTTGTGGGACATATTGGAGTAAAACTGGCAGCCTTCACATTTGTCGACTATATCTTTCGCCATTTCATTTGTTCGTGGCCAATAAAATCCGACTCGGTATGCTTTGGCCACAATGGTCCGAGAGGACGCATGGTGACCACAGGTCCCCGAGTGGATGTCGTTGAGGATTACTCGACCTTCTTCTGGTGTTATGCATTTCTGGCTGACTGCGGTTACGCTTTCCCTGAACAGTTGTCCTCTGATCACAATAAAGGCTTTGGATCGACGGACGATCTGTCGAGCCTCTTCTTCATCCTCTGGGAGTTCCTTCCTAAGGATATACGCATGTATGGCACTGTCCAGTCGGGAGTGATGACCAAAACCTCCATGATCAGGTCGACCACGGCTGGGACTTTGACTTCAGTCGGATCTGTGGCACTCTTAGGCTGCGGGGGCTCTTCAGTGAAAGGATCTTCTAGAACTGAAGGTGTATGAATGTGTACCAAAAACACGTTGCTGGGAATGGCTTCCCTCTTGGAACCTATCTTTGCCAAATCATCGACTGCTTGATTTTTCAGTCGGGGTATATGTGAAGGAAATATGCCCTAGAGGCAATAATAAAGTTATTATTTATTTCCTTATATCATGATAAATGTTTATTATTCATGCTAGAATTGTATTAACTGGAAACTTGATACATGTGTGAATACATAGACAAACAGAGTGTCACTAGTATGCCTCTACTTGACTAGCTCGTTGATCAAAGATGGTTATGTTTTCTGGCCATAGACATGAGTTGTCATTTGATTAACGGGATCACATCATTAGGAGAATGATGTGATTGACTTGACCCATTCCGTTAGCTTAGCACTCGATCGTTTAGTATGTTGCTATTGCTTTCTTCATGACTTATACATGTTCCTATGACTATGAGATTATGCAACTCCCATTTACCGAAGGAACACTTTGTGTGCTACCAAACGTCACAACGTAACTGGGTGATTATAAAGGTGCTCTACAGGTGCTTCCAAAGGTACTTGTTGGGTTGGCGTATTTCGAGATTAGGATTTGTCACTCCAATTGTCGGAGAGGTATCTCTGGGCCCACTCGGTAATGCACATCACTATAAGCCTTGCAAGCATTGTAACTAATGAGTTAGTTGCGGGATGATGTATTACGGAATGAGTAAAGAGACTTGCCGGTAACGAGATTGAACTAGGTATCGAGATACCGACGATCGAATCTCGGGCAAGTAACATACCGATGACAAAGGGAACAACGTATGTTGTTATGCGGTCTGACCGATAAAGATCTTCGTAGAATATGTGGGAGCCAATATGAGCATCCAGGTTCCGCTATTGGTTATTGACCGGAGAGGTGTCTCGGTCATGTCTACATAGTTCTCGAAGCCGTAGGGTCCGCACGCTAAACGTTACGATGACGGTTATATTATGAGTTTATGTGTTTTGATGTACCGAAGGAGTTCGGAGTCCCGTATGAGACCGGGGACATGACGAGGAGTCTCGAAATGGCCGAGACGTAAAGATCGATATATTGGATGACTATATTCGAACTTCGGAAAGGTTCCGAGTGATTCAGGTATTTTTCGGAGTACCGGAGAGTTACGGGAATTCGTATTGGGCCTTAATGGGCCATACGGGAAAGGAGAGAAAGGCCCCAAAGGGTGGCCGCACCCCTCCCCATGGACTAGTCCGAATTGGACTAGGGAGGGGGGTTCCCCCTTCCTTCTTTCTCCTTCTCCCTTCCCTTCTCTTATTCCAACAAGGAAAGGAGGAGTCCTGCTCCCGATGGGAGTAGGACTCCCCCCTTGGCGCGCCCTCCTCCTTGGCCGGCCGCCTTCCCCTTGCTCCTTTATATACGGGGGCAGGGGGCATCCCATAGACACAACAATTGATCATTGATCTCTTAGCCGTGTGCGGTGCCCCCCTCCACCATATTACACCTCGATAATATCGTAGCGGTGCTTAGGCGAAGCCCTGCGTCGGTAGAACACCATCATTGTCCCCACGTCGTCGTGCTGACGAAACTCTCCCTCAACACTCGGCTGGATCGGAGTTCGAGGGACGTCATCGAGCTGAACGTGTGCTGAACTCGGAGGTGCCGTGCATTCGGTACTTGATCGGTCGGATCGTGAAGACGTACGACTACATCAACCGCGTTGTGTTAACGCTTCCGCTTTCGGTCTACGAGGGTAAGTGGACAACACTCTTCCCTCTCGTTGCTATGCATCACCATGATCTTGCGTGTGCGAAGGAAATTTTTTGAAATTACTACGTTCCCCAACAGTGGCATCAGAGCCTGGTTTTATGCGTTAATGTTATATGCACGAGTAGAACACAAGTGAGTTGTGGGCGATATAAGTCATACTACTTACCAGCATGTCATATTTTGGTTCAGCGGTATTGTGAGATGAAGCGGCCTGGACCGACATTACGCGTACGCTTACGCGAGACTGGTTTCACCGTTGCGGGCACTCGTTGTTTAAAGGTGACTGGCGGGTGTCTATCTCTCTCACTTTAGTTGAACCGAGTGTGGCTATGCCCGGTCCTTGCGAAGGTTAAAACAGCACCAACTTGACAAACTATCGTTGTGGTTTTGATGCGTAGGTAAGAACGGTTCTTGCTAAGCCAGTAGCAGCCACGTAAAACTTGCAACAACAAAGTAGAGGACGTCTAACTTGTTTTTGCAGGGCATGTTGTGATGTGATATGGTCAAGACATGATGCTGAATTTTATTGTATGAGACAATCATGTTTTGTAACCGAGTTATCGGCAACTGGCAGGAGCCATTTGGTTGTCGCTTTATTGTATGAATGCAATCGCCATGTAATTGTTTTACTTTATCACTAAGCGGTAGCGATAGTCGTAGAAGCAATAGTTGGCGAGACGACAACGATGCTACGATGGAGATCAAGGTGTCGCGCCGGTGACAATGGTGATCATGACGGTGCTTCGGAGATGGAGATCACAAGCACAAAATGATGATGGCCATATCATATCACTTATATTTGATTGCATGTGATGTTTATCTTTTATGCATCTTATCTTGCTTTGATTGACGGTAGCATTATAAGATGATCTCTCACTAAATTTCAAGATAAAAGTGTTCTCCCTGAGTATGCACCGTTGCCAAAGTTCGTCGTGCCCAGACACCACGTGATGATCGGGTGTGATAAGCTCTACGTCTATCTACAACGGGTGCAAGCTAGTTTTGCACACGCAGAATACTCAGGTTAAACTTGACGAGCCTAGCATATGCAGATATGGCCTCGGAATACTGAGACCGAAAGGTCAAGCGTGAATCATATAGTAGATATGATCAACATAGTGATGTTCACCATTGAAAGCTACTCCATTTCACGTGATGATCGGTTATGGTTTAGTTGATATGGATCACGTGATCACTTAGAGGATTAGAGGGATGTCTATCTAAGTGGGAGTTCTTAAGTAATATGATTAATTGAACTTAAATTTATCATGAACTTAGTCCTGATAGTATTTTGCAAATTATGTTGTAGATCAATAGCTCGCGTTGTTGCTTCCCTGTGTTTATTTTTGATATGTTCCTAGAGAAAAATTATGTTGAAAGATGTTAGTAGCAAAGATGCGGATTGGATCCGTGATCTGAGGATTATCCTCATTGCTACACAGAAGAATTATGTCCTTGATGCACCGCTAGGTGACAGACCTATTACAGGAGCAGATGCAGACGTTATGAACGTTTGGCTAGCTCAATATGATGACTACTTGATAGTTTAGTGCACCATGCTTAACGGCTTAGAATCGGGACTTCAAAGACACTTTGAACGTCATGGACCATATGAGATGTTCCAGGAGTTGAAGTTAATATTTCAAGAAAATACCCGAGTTGAGAGATATGAAGTCTCCAACAAGTTCTATAGCTAAAAGATGGAGGGGAATAGCTCAAGCAGTGAGCATGTGCTCAGATTGTCTGGGTACTACAATCACTTGAATCAAGTGGGAGTTAATCTTCCAGATAAAATAGTGATTGACAGAATTCTCTAGTCACCATCACCAAGTTAGTAGAACTTCGTGATGAACTATAGTATGCAAGGGATGACGAAAGTAATTCCCGAGCTCTCAGTGATGCTGAAATCGACGAAGGTAGAAATCAAGAAAAACATCAAGTGTTGATGGTTGACGAGACCACTAGTTTCAAGAAAAGGGCAAAGGGAAGAAGGGCAACTTCAAGAAGAACGGCAAGCAAGTTGCTGCTCAAGTGAAGAAGCCTAAGTTTGGTCTTAAGCCTGAGACTAAGTGCTTCTACTGCAAAGGGACTGGTCACTGAAGCGGAACTACCCCAAATATTTGGTGGATAAGAAGGATGGCAAAGTGAACAAAGGTATATTGGATATACATGTTATTGATGTGTACTTCACTAGTGTTTATAGCAACCCCTCAGCATTTGATACTGGTTCAGTTGCTAAGAGTAGTAACTCAAAACGGGAGCTGCAGAATAAACAGAGACTAGTAAAAAGCGAGGTGACGATGTGTTGGAAGTAGTTCCAAGATTGATATGATCATCATCGCACACTCCCTATACTTTCGGGATTAGTGTTGAAACTAAATAAGTGTTATTTGGTGTTTGCGTTGAGCATGAATATGATTTGATCATGTTTGTTGCAATACGTTTATTCATTTAAATTAGAGAATAATTGTTGTTCTGTTTACATGAATAAAACCTTCTATGGTCATCCACCCAATAAAATAGTTTGTTGGATCTCGATCGTAGTGATACACATATTCATAATAATGAAGCCAAAAGATGCAAAGTTAATAATGATAGTGCAACTTATTTGTGGCACTGCCGTTTAGGTCATATTAGTGTAAAGCGCATGAAGAAACTCCATACTGATGGGATTTTGGAATCACTTGATTATGAATCACTTGATGCTTGCGAACCGTGCCTCATGGGCAAGATGACTAAAACGCCGTTCTCCGGAACTATGGAGAGAGCAACAGATTTGTTGGAAATCATACATACAGATGTATGTGGTCCAATGAATATTGAGGCTCGTAGCAGGTATCATTATTTTCTGACCTTCATAGATGATTTGAGCAGATATGGGTATATCTACTTAATGAAACAGAAGTCTGAAACATTTGAAAAGTTCATATAATTTCAGAGTGAAGTGGAAAATCATCGTAACAAGAAAATAAAGTTTCTACGATCTGATCGTGGAGAAGAGTATTTGAGTTACGAGTTTGGCCTTCAGTTAAAACAATGTGAAATAGTTTCACTACTCACGCCACCTGGAACACCACAGTGTAATGGTGTGTCCGAACATCGTAACCGTACTTTATTAGATATGGTGCGATATATGATGTCTCTTACCGATCTACCACTATCGTTTTTGGGGTTATGCATTAGAGACAACTGCATTCACGTTAAATAGGGTACCATCTAAATCCGTTGAGACGACATCTTATGAACTGTGGTTTGGCAAGAAACCAAAGTTGTCGTTTCTTAAAGTTTGGGGTTGCGATGCTTATGTGAAAAGGTTTCATCCTGATAAGCTCAGACCCAAATCGACGAAATGTGTCTTCATAGGATACCCAAAGGAGACAGTTGGGTACACCTTCTATCACAGATCCGAAGGCAAGACATTCGTTGCTAAGAATAGATCCTTTCTAGAGAAGGAGTTTGTCTCGAAAGAAGTGAGTGGGAGGAAAGTAGAACTTGATGAGGTAACTGTACCTCATCGCTTATTGGAAAGTAGTTCATCACAGAAACCGGTTCCTGTGACACCTACACCAATTAGTAAGGAAGTTAATGATGATGATCATAAAACTTCAAATCAAGTTGTTACTGAACCTCGTAGGTCAACCAGAGTAAGATCCGCACCAGAGTGGTACGGTAATCCTGTTCTGGAGGTTATGTTACTAGACCATGACGAACCTACGAACTATGAAGAAGCGATGGTGAGCCTAGATTCCGCAAAATGGCTTGAGGCCATGAAATCTGAGATGGGATCCATGTATGAGAACAAAGTATGGACTTTGATTGACTTGCCCAATGATCGGCGAGCCATAAAAAATAAATGGATCTTCAAGAGGAAGATGGACGCTGATAGTGGTGTTACTATCTACAATGCTAGACTTGTCGGAAAAAGGTTTTTGACAAAGTTCAAAGTGTTGAATACGATGAGATTTTCTCACTCGCAGCGATGCTTAAGTCTGTCCGAATCATGTTAGCAATTGCCGCATTTTATGAAATCTGGAAAATGGATAAACAAAACTACATTCCTTAATGGATTCATTAAAGAAGAGTTGTATATGATGCAACCAGAAGGTTTTGTCAATCCTAAAGGTGTTAACAAAATATGCAAACTCCAGCGATCCATCTATGGACTGGTGCAAGCATCTCGGAGTTGGAATATATGCTTTGATAAGTTGATCAAAGCATATAGTTTTATACAGACTTGCGGTGAAGCCTGTATTTACAAGAAAGTGAGTGGGAGCACTACAGCATTTCTGATAAGTATATGTGAATGACATATTGTTGATCGGAAATAATGTACAATTATTGTGCAAAGCATAAAGGAGTGTTTGAAAGGAGTTTTTCAAAGAAAGACCTCGGTGAAGCTGCTTACATATTGAGCATCAAGATCTATAGAGATAGATCAAGACGCTTGATATGTTTTTTCAATGAGTACATACCTTAACAAGATTTTGAAGTGGTTCAAAATGGAACAGTCAAAGAAAGAGTTTCTTGCATGTGTTACAAGGTGTGAAATTTGAGTAAGACTCAAAGCCCGACCACGACAGAAGATAGAAAAAGAATGAAAGTCATTCCCTATGCCTCGGCCATAGGTTCTATAAAGTATGCCATGTTGTGTACCAGATCTATTGTATACCCTACACTGATTTTGGCAATGGTGTACAATAGTGATCTAGGAGTAGATCACTGGACAGCGGTCAAAATTATCCTTAGTGGAAAAAGGATATGTTTCTCGATTATGGAAGTGACAAAAGGTTCGTCGTAAAGGGTTACGTCGATGCAAGTTTTGACACTAATCTAGATGACTCTATGTCTCGGTCTAGATACATATTGAAAGTGGGAGCAATTAGCTAGAGTAGCTCCGTGCAGAGCATTGTCGACATAGAAATTTGCAAAATACTTACGGATCTGAATGTGACAGACCCGTTAACTAAAATTATCTCACAAGCAAAACATGATCAGACCTTAGTACTCTTTGGGTGTTAATCACATAGCGATGTGAACTAGATTACTGACTCTAGTAAACCCTTTGGGTGTTAGTCACATGACGATGTGAACTATGGGTGTTAATCACATGGTGATGTGAACTATTGATGTTAAATCACATGGCGATGTGAACTAGATTATTGACTCTAGTGCAAGTGGGAGACTGAAGGAAATATGCCCTAGAGGCAATAATAAAGTTATTATTTATTTCCTTATATCATGATAAATGTTTATTATTCATGCTAGAATTGTATTAACTGGAAACTTGATACATGTGTGAATACATAGACAAACAGAGTGTCACTAGGATGCCTCTACTTGACTAGCTCGTTGATCAAAGATGGTTATGTTTCCTGGCCATAGACAGGAGTTGTCATTTGATTAACGGGATCACATCATTAGGAGAATGATGTGATTGACTTGACCCATTCCGTTAGCTTAGCACTCGATCGTTTAGTATGTTGCTATTGCTTTCTTCATGACTTATACATGTTCCTATGACTATGAAATTATGCAACTCCCGTTTACCGAAGGAACACTTTGTGTGCTACCAAACGTCACAACGTAACTGGGTGATTATAAAGGTGCTCTACAGGTGCTTCCAAAGGTACTTGTTGGGTTGGCGTATTTCGAGATTAGGATTTGTCACTCCAATTGTCGGAGAGGTATCTCTGGGCCCACTCGGTAATGCACATTACTATAAGCCTTGCAAACATTGTAACTAATGAGTTAGTTGTGGGATGATGTATTACGGAACGAGTAAAGAGACTTGCCGGTAACGAGATTGAACTAGGTATCGAGATACCGACGATCGAATCTCGGGCAAGTAACATACCGATGACAAAGGGAACAACGTATGTTGTTATGCGGTCTGACCGATAAAGATCTTCGTAGAATATGTGGGAGCCAATATGAGCATCCAGGTTCCGCTATTGGTTATTGACCGGAGAGGTGTCTCGGTCATGTCTACATAGTTCTCGAAGCCGTAGGGTCCGCACGCTTAACGTTACGATGACGGTTATATTATGAGTTTATGTGTTTTGATGTACCGAAGGAGTTCAGAGTCCCGGATGAGACCGGGGACATGACGAGGAGTCTCGAAATGACCGAGACATAAAGATAGATATATTGGACAACTATATTCGGACTTCGGAAAGGTTCCGAGTGATTCAGGTATTTTTCGGAGTACCGGAGAGTTACGGGAATTCGTATTGGGCCTTAATGGGCCATACGGGAAAGGAGAGAAAGGCCCCAAAGGGTGGCCGCACCCCTCCCCATGGACTAGTCCGAATTGGACTAGGGAGGGGGGCGCCCCTTCCTTCTTTCTCCTGCTCCCTTCCCTTCTCCTATTCCAACAAGGAAAGGAGGAGTCCTACTCCCGGTGGGAGTAGGAGTCCCCCATTGGCGCGCCCTCCTCCTTGGCCGGCCGCCTTCCCCTTGCTCCTTTATATACAGGGGCAGGGGGCACCCCATAGACACAAGAATTGATCATTGACCTCTTAGCCGTGTGCGGTGCCCCCTCCACCATATTACACCTCGATAATATCGTAGCGGTGCCCCCCTTGCCTTTCCCCTCTCCCACTCATTCCTTCCCCCTCCTTCTTGGACTAGGAAAGGGAGGGGCAAACCTACTTGGAGTAGGTTTCCCCTTCCTAGGGCGCGCCACCCCCTTGGCCGGCCCTCGCCTCCTCCGCCCTTTATATACAGAGGAGGGGGGCACCCCATAGACACAACAATTAGTCTCTTGATCTCTTAGCCGTGTGCGGTGCCCCCCTCCACCATAATCCACCTCGATAATATCGTAGCGGTGCCTAGGCGAAGCCCTGCGTCGGTAGAACATCATAATTGTCACCACACCGTCGTGCTGACGAAACTCTCCCTCAACACTCGGCTGGATCGGAGTTCGAGGGACGTCATTGAGCTGAACGTGTGCTGAACTCGAAGGTGCCGTGCGTTCGGTACTTGATCGGTCGGATCGTGAAGACGTACGACTACATCAACCGCGTTGTGTTAACGCTTCTGCTTTCGGTCTACGAGGGTACGTGGACAACACTCTCCCCTCTTGTTGCTATGCATCACCATGATCTTGCGTGTGCGTAGGAAATTTTTTGAAATTACTACGTTCCCCAACAATATGATGGAGCTCTAACCCCTCAAACTTCTTTTCCAACTTCCTCACCGCATTGCAGTAACCAGTCATAGCTAGGCTTCTGCCGTCCCACTCCTTCATCACTTGATTGACTACCAAATCTGAGTCGCCGTAGACCATGAGGCGACGAACGCCGAGTGAGATGGCCATACGTAACCCATATAAGAGTGCTTCATATTCCGCTTCGTTATTGGAGGAATCAAAGTGAATCTGGAGAACATATCTGAGCTTGTCTCCTCGGGGGGATACCAGTACCACCCCAGCACCGGAACCATTCAGCATCTTGGAACCATCAAAGAACATGGTCCAGTGCTCCGAGTGGACTTGAGTCGGCAGCTGCTGTTCAATCCACTCGGCAAGGAAATCTGCTATTGCTTGGGACTTGATAGCTTTCTTTGCCTCAAACTTAATATCCAAGGCAAGGAGTTCAATCGCCCACTTTGCCACTCGACCAGTTGCATCTCTATTGTTCAGAATCTCTGATAATGGAGCGTCGCTGACGACTGTAATGGAGTGGTCAGAGAAATAATGTGCAACCTTCTTCGTGTTCATATAAATCCCATAAACAAGCTTCTGATAATGTGGATATCTTTGCTTTGATGGAGTCAAAACTTTAGAAACATAATATACTGGGCGCTGAACTTTATAGGCTTTTCCTTCTTCTTCCCGCTCGACCGTAAGTACTGTACTGACGACTTGTCCAGTGGCTGCAATGTAAAGCAGTAAAGGCTCTTTGCTGATTGGGGCAGCAAGCACCGGCTGGGTGGAAAGCAAGGCTTTGAGCTCTGCAAATGCTGCATCAGCTTCAGGAGTCCACTTGAACTTATCAGACTTCTTCATCAGTTGGTAAAGAGGCAATGTCTTTTCACCGAGGCGAGAAATGAATCGACTCAAGGTGGCCAAACAACCGGTAAGCTTCTGGACATCGTGCACACACACAGGGTGTTTCATCCAGAGAATGGCACCAACTTTCTCTGGGTTAGCGTCGATCCCCCATTCGGAAACGAGGAAACCGAGTAATTTTCCGCCCGGAACTCCGAATGTGCACTTTGATGGATTAAGCTTGATATCATACCTTCTGAGGTTGGCAAAAGTTTCAGCAAGGTCAGCCAACAGGTCGGAATCTTTACGTGACTTGACCACAATGTCATCCATGTATGCTTCCACATTCCGACTAATTTGAGTGAGTAAACACTTCTGAATCATCCTCATGAATGTGGCTCCAGCATTCTTCAGGCCGAATGGCATGGTGACATAACAGAAGCACCCAAATGGAGTGATGAAAGCTGTTTTTATCTCATCGGTTCCATACAGTCGGATCTGATGATACCCGGAATAGGCGTCCAAAAAGGACAAGCGCTCACACCCTGCAGTCAATGCGGGGGAGAGGAAAGTGATCTTTCGGGCAGGCCCGATTGATATGCTTGAAGTCAATGCACATGCGGAGTGAGTCATCCTTCTTGGGGACCATGACAATGTTGGCTAGCCACTCGGAGTGGTAAACCTCTCGGATAAACTCAGCTCCTAGGAGCCGAGCCACTTCTTCACCGATTGCTTTTCTCTTCTGTACGGCGGACCGTCGAAGATGTTATTTAACTGGTTTCACTTTTGGGTCGACTCGCAAATGGTGCTCAGCCAGCCCCTGGGAACACCCGGCATGTCAGAAGGTTTCCATGCAAAGATGTCCCAGTTCTCACGGAGGAACTGGATGAGCGCTTCTTCCTATTTGGAGTCGAGTGTTGTCGAAATGTGAGTCGAACAAGCATTGGGATCAGTCGGGTGAATATGAATCGGCTTCGTTTCACCAGACGGCTGAAATGCTGAATCCGTGGCAGGCTTCTTAGCTCGCAACAAATCACTCGGATCTGCATTTTTTTATACTCCTGCAATTCCAGTGCTGCCATTTGCGCATCAGCGATCTTTGAGCCCTTCTGGAAGCACTCTTCTGCCTTCTTCCAATTGCCAGTGATAGTGATCACTCCTTTAGGACCAGGCATCTTCAATTTGAGGTAAATGTAACATGGTCGAGCCATGAAACGTGCATAAGCCGGCCTGCCCAGAATAGCATGATAAGCACTTTGGAAATCCACAACTTCAAACGTCAACTTTTCTTTGCGGTAATTCTTGGAATCACCGAAAACCACATCGAGGGCGATCTGGCCGAGTGACTCAGCCTTCTTGCCAGGAATAAGTCCATGGAAACTCATATTGCTTTCACTGAGTCTGGACATCGGAATGCCCATTCCTTTCAAGGTCTCCGCATACAGTATATTAAGGCCACTGCCACCATCCATCAGAACCTTAGTCAACCGAGTGCCTTCGACGACTAGGTCGACCACCAACGCTTGCCTCCCAGGGGTCGCTATGTGTGTTGGGTGATCAGACTGGTCGAATGTAATGGCAGTCTGAGACCACTTCAAATAACTGGGCGGCGCCGGAACGACCATGTTCACTTCTGTGTTGATGACTTTCAGTCGACTCTTGCTCTCAACATCAGCAAAAATCATCAGAGTGGAATTGACGTGGGGGTAACCATCATCGTCCTCTTCCTTATCCTCAACTTTGTCCGATTCTTTTTCCTTTTCCTTGGGTTGTTTCTCTCGGAACTGCTGGATTAGGAGCCGACATTGTCGAGTGGTATGTTTTGGATAAATGAGATTACCCTCCTCATCCTTTTCGGTGTGAATGTGGCATGGTAAATCCAACACATCATTTCCATCTTGATCTTTTACTTTCTTGGGGTTCCATGGCCCTTTGGGCTTCCCCTTGAACTTTCCTTGAGTCACGGCTAAGGCTTCTCCGGGAGCAGCTAGCTCGGCTTTGCGCTTCTGCTTCCGACTGGAGTTCCCTCCCCCAGTTTCGTGGGCGATTGTTTTGTGCTTGTCACTCCGGAGCCGATCCTCCTCTTCACCGTTAGCATACTTGGTGGCAATTTCCATCATTCGACTCAGAGACATATCTCCGGTCCGACCGAACTTCAGATTCAATTCTCGATACTTGACGCCTTCCTTGAAGGCACAAACTGCTTGGTGATCAGACACATTCTCTATCGTGTGGTGCAACATGATCCATCTCTGGATATAATCTCTCAAAGTTTCATTCGACTTCTGCACACAAGACTGTAGCTCTGTTAGCCCTGCTGGCCGTTTGCATGTACCTTCAAATGTTCTGACAAACACTCGCGCAAGCTCTTCCTAGCTATAAATACTGCCAGGTGCTAACTGATTCAACCATGCTCTGGCCGAGCCCTCTAACATCAGAGGAAGGTGCTTCATGGCCACTTCATCATTGCCACCACCAATCTGCACAGCCACTCGGTAGTCCTCAAGCCAAGTGTCAGGCTTGGACTCACCAGTGAACTTGCTGACTCCAGTCGCCAACCTGAAGTTGGGAGGAATCACTGCTGCTTTGATGGCTCTGCTGAAACACTCGGGACCTGAAACATGCACCCTGCTGCCGGTCGGGTAATCTCTATCGTGGCCATCTCTGTGTGCTCTGTTCCTGTCAAGCAGACCTTGAACAAGAACGGATCTTGCGTCAAAGCCTGGCTCCCGGGGGTCGACTGGAATCCTTCGCCCACCACTATGAGGGCACCTGTCATCGTGTTGCCAAGGCGTGTATGACCCACTCCTTGGGGGAGGCGTGGGTACTCGACGACGATCATACTGCTCACGATTTCTGTACTGATCCTGTCGATCTCCACGTCCCTCACACCTTGGAGGTGATCTTGGGCTGTGAGCCGACTGAACTGTGTCTACCATTACAGATCTACTATGAATCCTATTCCGAGACTGTGACACTGATGTGTTCTGCTCCCACGCCGCCCGGAGCAAAGCCCGGATCTGCATCAAACCCCTACCAGCCTCCGACTGGGAAGGCTGAATCGACTCTGCTATTCGGGCAGCAGCTGTGAGATTCTGGATCGGAGTTCGATATACCTGGGATGGAGGCGGAAAAAGTTGTCGTCGACTGGATTCAGGAACTCGCTGCCGAGCACGCTCGTCGAGTGCGTGCTGGAGATTCTCCAGTCAAGTGCGCTCAGCCAAGTTGGCCAGGCGCACCTCCTCCAAGGCCCGGGCCTCGGGGGTTTCTCCAACGATAGGAGTGTGAAGTGCATCCATGTTACGGTGGCGAAGCTCTTCCCTCTGCTGCGAAGAGAGGGGCTCGGGGCGGTACTCCTCGTGGACACGCGACGGATCGCCTCCGCCATCGCCACCGTCGTCGCAGGGGAAGCCAGGAGGACTGCGCGGTCCGTTGACCATCAGGACTTCCGCCGCGGGGTCACTGCTGTCGCACTCGGATGCGGTCTCAACGAAGCCAGTCGTAGAGAGTTTCGTCGGGCTCGATTGCCGCGTCTTGGGGGCTGGCCAACTGGCGAGCCACCGCGTGCCTCACCCACCGCTGGAGCCTCGACCGACCGGAACGCTTGTGTCGGTGGGCAGCAAGGAGTGAAGACGCCACCGGAGCCGACCAATACTGGGTCGACGGCTGCCGCAAGAGGACGTCGCGGACGCACGCGTGAAAGTGCGTTGCCCCGTGGACGGGGAGCGCCTCGACGTCGAGTGGAGCTTCTTGGAGCCAAGCGGAGTCGTCAGCGATGAACACGAGCGCGCAGAGACGGATCTCGCGGCCCTCAGCCAATCCTCCGCCTGAAACCATGCTGATGGGGATCGGAAAAATTGCAACTTCTCCAACAAGTCGCTAAGACACCTGCCCCACGGTGGGCGCCAACTGTCGTGGTTCTAAGTCTGACAGTAGAATGGGGGTAGGGATGTAGAGGCAAGATCCTAGCTATGGAGAAGCTGTACGCACGAGTTTTACGAGTTCAGGCCCTTCTCGGAGGAAGTAACAGCCCTACGTCTCGGAGCCCGGAGGCGGTCGACTTGATTATATGTGTGTGTTACAGGGGGTGCGAACCCTTGTGCATGTGGAGGGGGTGGCTTATATAGAGTGCGCCAGCACCCCGGCCAGCCCACGTTACAAGGGATTTAAGGTACATTAAGAGGGGGCGTTACTGGTAACGTCCGTAATAAAGTGTTATAAATGGCTATTAAGTCTAGGAGTTAATGCTCGACCGTTGTTGTGTAGAGTGACTTTAGGTCTTCTGTCCGTCGAGTGTTTCTTGTTACGGTCGAGTGATCTTGATTCCTCCGAGTGGAAATGTTTCTGGTCGAGTGGGTGATGGTACCCCTCGAATGCTTCTGGCTTTAGAGTGATGTCCTTGGGGAGGGTATTTAGGTCAGGCCTGTGACCCTACCCTAGGTACTTGTCACCTTTAAACCTGTCCAGCATCACCTGCCCAATGTACTTCAAATATACTAACAGGTCGCTGTTACCTGTTATGCAGCTGGCAAAAACTACAAGGACGATGTTTCTTCTGGATCTAACAGCTTGGCCAACCAAGATCTAGGACCGAGGCATTGCTATGATCTTGTAAGTGCGTCTCTCTCTCTTGTATTGTTCTGTGCCTGCCAGCGTGCTTTGCTAGGATTTTCGACCAGTAATCCCTTTGTGCAGACAATGATTTCTACTACTGGCTGCTAAATTAGATATGGAGATGTCATACATGATACTACCTCGTACCTCTGTTCCTAAATATAAGTCTTTCTAGAGATTCCACTATAGGCTACATACAGAGCAAAATGAGTGAATCTACACTCGAAAATGCATCTATATACATCTGTATGTGGTCCATACTGGAATCTCTACAAAGACATATATTTAGGAACAGAGGCAGTACATTACACAAAATCGTAGGTGGCATGTCGGAATTCTAGTGCACTACATTAGGCTCCCTTAGAGTGCCTGCTAGTCCAGCACACAGAGTCATGGCTAGTTCATGCTACGCACACAATCATCAATTGGTGGTTTAAATATGCGCAAGGGATATGCAATGTATTATCATGTAAAGATGTCTGAAATTAGCCATGTTAACTTGCAGATAGGGTTACACAATGAGAAAGTACAAGATGTATGTGGCAATTTCATGGAACATCGCAAAAAAAGGAGAGGCAGCGGTGAGCCTATACAATGTGCTATGGTACGTCACTCCTCCATTGCAATCATCGCGACATGTTATTTGTATGTCAGTTCTATTGGCCAAGTTTCGTAGGGATAGTTATTACGAGTTATCCTAAGAAAATAAGCACCTGTGAGTATAAGCTCCATGTAATAAGCCAACCAGTTCTTTTCATTGCGTTTTTAGCTTATCTTTGGTATGATCAGTGAGAAGTCTAGGTTGCATTATACTTTTTCATTTTGCTGCCCATATGAAAATTAATTTGACTTGCAAACATCACAAATTGAACCCAGTGCAGTAATTAATATGATAGGAAAACAGACCATCACTATTTGCTCAAAATGCAAATACAAAGATACCATCTACTTGGCACAATATCTTTGGTCAATGTTTTCCATAGAGATCCCATTGCCTAATTTAAACGAAGAGCGCATGACCCACATTTAAATGAAGAACAATTATTTATTGAAATTCGATGGTCCAAGTGGCTGGTTATTATCATATAGCAGCACCACCTGAAAGCATCATATAGCAGTAGCAGCAGCTCATAGCAACTCATCATACAGCAGCAGCAGTGTGCAATTTATCATATACCAGCAGCAGCTCATAGCAATTCATCATATAGCAGCAGCATGAGCAGCTCATAGCAATTCATCATATAGCAACAGCAGGAGCAGCTCATAGCAATTCATCATATAGCAGCAGCAGGAGCAGCTCATAGCAATTCATCATATAGCAGCAGCAGGAGCAGCTCATAGCAATTCATCATATAGCATCAGCAGGAGCAGCTCATAGCAATTCATCATACAGCAGCAGCAGGAGCAGCTTATAGCAACTCATCATATAGCAGCAGCAGCTCATAGCAATTCATCATATAGCAGCAGCAGCAGCTCATAGCAATTCATCATATAGAAACAGCTGCTCATAGCAATTCATCATATAGCAGCAGCAGCAGCAGCTCATAGCAATGTATCATATAGCAGCAGCAGAAGCAGCTCATAGCAATTCATCGTATAGTGGATCAGAATAAAAAGTTGGCAAAAAATCAGAGGAGATCCTCACCTTGTTGGATGAGCTCATCCTTTAACAGCACCTCAAGGCCACGGCCTGGGAGGTGGGGAGGGGGAATAAGGTGCCTTCTGCCGCAGTGTGGCATCAGCCGTAGTTGTGCAGCGCCTGCCGGAGTAGTGCGTTGGACGAACCCCAGTGGAGTAGCTGCTCGAGACCATGAGAATGAGGGGCGGCGCCAGAGGGAGGAGCAGCCAGGGAGATTTGCCCCTACCCGCCGGCCATGTAGCCTAGCTGGACAGTGCATCGTCGAGGACCAGGCCAGATGGGACCAGTGGCGACGGCTCGCTGGAGGAACCCTAGTGCTGCAGGCAGGGGATCGAGGTAGAGGGAAAGGGGAGAGGAGATGCAAGCGGACAGGGCAATGAACGCTTGCGTGTTTGTTTTTACTTGAGGGTGAGGTGTGACGCGGGCGTCAGCAGTTGCATTTTGAGTGTAATATAGGCAGACAACAGAGTCATTTCACTATTCCCTTTCCCTTCAATTTTTAGTGAGGTTCTACCCGAAACACCCCCCTCCAAAGAGAAATTAGTTAGGCCCAAGCCCATAACTCAAAAATGACTTCTTTACATCTTTTATGGCTTATTTTGACAATAAGCCCTGAAAAGGCAGAATAGAACTGGCCCTTAACCTGCAATTCAATTGTGCGTGCAATGATGAATCACTCCTGCCTGCTATAGTGTACATTTAGGCATCATCATACATGGCATAACCTAATACATGTGCATTCCATTGTAGAATCTGGAATATGCAATGTTCATGTTAGTTCATACGTTGCACATGATGTTTAAATGCCCCTTAAATCTGGTCAGTCAAGTGATGGTCTTTAAGCCTCCTTCTTTGCTTCTCTTCTTGATATGTAAGATTTGCTCACACATCTGTTCAATTGCTTGTTTGCAGCAGCCAACCATACTAGGACTGTTTGCTTTGATTACTTGTTGTTCTTGACCTAACACTCTAACAGAGCTTGTCAATGACTTAAACACTAAGGGTTGCTATAGTGGGGCCTTTTCTAACTCATAGGTGACATAAAGGTTTGGTTGTACACTAAAGTAGGCTCTCTAATAGTACCTGGAGATCCAGTTCGAAGGTATGCCTAGTTTTTACATAGTGCAGACATAGTAAATGCTCATTTCATTGTGTGCAAGTGCAAGAGATGCGGCATGTTTCATTATGTGGTGTTGTTTTGTTATAATCTCATCCTTTTGTGTTCATAGACTGGAAAGTATGCATATTTATCTTCCAAGGAGACGAGTAACTAGTTTGTGTCACCTTGCAGAGGGGGTGCAATGAAGATAAGATTGAGGATTTCCAAGTACAAGATGTTAGGAAGGAGCCTTGCAAGAGAAGTAGGAGCTGCGCTGAGCCTCTTCAACCTGTTAAGGTAAGTCACTGTATCCAACTCAACAGTTCAATTCCTTGTTTGTTTCAAGCATAGTTAATTTGCTCTTTTCAATTGCTTTATTTGTCCTCAGTTAATGAGATGCCCAAAGAATGATGCCTGATGTTGGGTACTTGTATAACTATTAGTTGACATAATTAAAGGCCTTACCATTTAATTACTCTGCCGAAGTGCGCCTGAAGCTTTGAAGTCTATTAACCAACTATTATCGCATGAGGCTCACAATCTAGTTTATACTAGGCTAATGATTGCATAGTTTTGCTTGCTGTAGTATGTTTGTATGAAACCCTCTGTTGTTCATTATGCTCCCTAAGACTTTAATTGAGCTATAGAATGGCCAACTGCTTTCTTACTTCTACGCAACGTGTTGTCTAAATTTGTAACTTGTCTGTGTTTTGGATTGGGCCCAACCTTCATGCTCCTCTGGTGAGCTAAGAGAGATTTCTGTATGCAGGCTGCACAGACTACCTTTTTTATAATTTTTAAAATATCACCTGCTTATGCTTCATGACGTGTAACATTATTGTTAGTCCTGCTTTGCCATGTACAAAATAGTCTATCTTGCTCGCTTCACTGTTGTAACTATATTTTTGCCCTAGTCATGTGTACTTACAGAAACATTTCAGGATGAAGTGACATCAACACAAAGATCTGTGAGAAGTGCGGCATGGCCGTTACCGAATGATTATGGATTGGAATTGGAATGTGATGATGTTCTCGAGCATCAACTAGAGGTGGCAAGACAACGTGTACATGATTCTCAACGTACAATCAACAAGTTGAGACTGGACATGCAGGTATTAGATGCAGGAGTCAAAAAATGAAACAAGACACTGAGGTAACAACGAAGGAATTGGAGATTTTGCAGACTGAAATTTGTGCTATCTAAATCCGGCCAATCCTATTTTCTGAAGAGATTATAGTTCAGATGGTAAGTTATGTTGACGCGCGTCCATGATGTATGAGCTGTATTTGCCCAGTGTATGTAATTTGCTGTTTGTGTATGCTTTATTATCACTGGTGCCAAACCATAATACCCAGTGGGTATAATCGACTGTCTTTATTGTATAGTGTAGGATTATTCTACGTTTCTATGCCTTAGTCTCTTTATTGTATAGTGTATGCTTTTTAGAGGTGATAGTATAGAGTAGCATAATTCTTTGAATATGCTATATCGTTTAAACAGGGGCCAACTCGCCCAAACGTTGTGGTGACCATGGCCCTCCACATGCCGTACGATCCATGGGCCATCTACAGGACGGACAATCCATGGCCTTCTATGGCCGTCGGATCCGTGGGCCTTCTATGGGCTGTCGGATCCATGGGCCTTCTATCGGCTGTCGGATCCATGCGCCTTCTATGGGCCGTCGAATCCATGGGCCTTCTATGGGCCGTCGGATCCATGGGCCTTCTATGGGTCGTCGGATCAATGGGCCTTCTATGGGCCGTCGGATCAATGGGCCTTCTACGTCCCGTAGGATCCATGGGCCTTCTACGGGCCGTCTCATCTATGGGCCTTGTATGGGCCGTATAAGGGGCCGTAAACGGGCTAGAGTGGAAATCGTACGTTTTATGGGCTGACAATAATGGGCCGTTAATAGGCCATATTTGATGATGCTATGAAAATGGCCCAACAGATTAACGGGCCACAAACGGGCCGACTATATCCACGGGCTGAATTTGGCCCACAAGCAGAAAAGGCCAGTAACGGGTCGTAAGTAACCGAATGCTGGAAATGAGCCCAAGAATAAATGGGCCCTGAGAAGGCTGAAAGGTAACACGGGCTGGAAATGACCCAATGGAATAATGGGCCACTAATGGGTATAAAGCGACACACTGTTCATTACAGGCCGGTTTCACCACGGGCCGTTAATGGGCCAAGAGTTACAAAGGGACTCATATGGGCCGAAATACGTCATGGGCCATACATGGGCCGGAAGTTACAATGGGCTGGAATCATATTAGACGGCCTAGATGACGCTACTGGGCCTAATTCCGGTAGGCCGTAACAGGTCGTGAGTTAGCGGGTTGTAAATGGGCTATATGCGAACATGCCGTTAACAGGCTTTCCGTGGGCCGGCCTGCCACCTTTTGACAAGTCAAACGGGCCAGCCTTTTCACAGGAATGGGCCTCTGTTGGGCCGTGCCATGTGTCGACGTATCATAGGCACCTTGGGTCCAATGAGTGGATGACATCTGTCCCAACGGTGAGCCGACACGTGTTTCCTCCAGCCAATGATGATTTTACACGTGGAAAATCCCCATTGCTCGGGGCTGTTAACGGGTTATCGGATCCAAAACCGGACCCGATAGCTTAACGGCATTCCGTTACGGTGGATGCCACGTGTCGGTCACCCTTGACGAAAGCAATTCTGTGACGCGTGATTTATCGTCATGGAAGTGGACACTTCCGTGATGATAATTTTCGTAATGTCATGGAACACTTCTACGACAACACGGGTATGACTATCTTGATTCTGTCATAAAATCGTCATGGATGTACATGCATGACAAAACGCAACCTACTGTGACAAACACGTATCATCACTGAAGTGTATTATTTTTTGTAGTGCACCACCAGCCGCCCGCGCCGCCCCGCCCGCCTCGAAACCACTCCCCACCGCCGGCCCGCCGCCGCCCCGGCCATCCCTCTAGGCCCCCACCCCCACCCACCACGCCTAGATTTTTCTCCAACGATCCCCACGCCACCGCCCAATCACCGCGCCCCCCACCGCTGGCGACTGCCAACCAGAGGTCTCACGACTTTGAATCCCCACCGACCACTAATTTATTACCATTTCTGTCTTTCATATATGCGCTGACGGGTGGGCCCTATGGTAATGTGTGCTGCTGAATGTGGACCGTTTGATTGGTCAATTGATCGTGTCATCAACATATTACGTTGTTGTATGGTGAGCCAGTGACCGTATGATCACAGTATAGACTCAAAATACCATTTCTTTCTTTCTTTCATATACGCGCTGACAGGTGGGCCCCACGGTTACGCGCCCCGATGGTGCAACACTAGTTGCACCATGTGGAACTTTTGACTGGTCAATTGATTGTGTCATCAACAAAATACGGAGTTGTACGGGTGATCCAGTGATCGTATAATCACGACATGTATTTTTTTAACACGGTACAGACGCAAGCGCTCATATATACGCGCAAGCACTCACCGCTATAAGCGCACACACGCAGACCCAACTCTATGAGCACCTTCCAGAGAGTGAGGCAGCATATGATCTTGAGATTTTACGAAGTCACCATAGGTGCCTCGTAGTCGAGTGGAACGTCTCCTCCCACTGAACGCACATCGCCGGAAAATACTGAAATTAACCCAGGATAAATGTGAGCACCAGGACTTTAACCCTGGTGGGCTCGGGAAACCACTGTCCTCCTAACCATCCAACCACAAGTTGGTTAGCACCACAAAATGTATGTGGTGACCGTGATGAGCTTATTCTGATGTCCAGTGACCATATCGTGCTTTCGCTTCAAATAAAATGACCGTAAGTGTCGTCAACAAAATACGGAGCATGCATCAAATACAATGCCCGTCAATGTCATCAACAAAATACGGAGACGTGTCATGAGCTAGATACCGTATGATCACCACGAGAATGTATATGGTGACCATAATGAGCATATTCTGAAGTCCAGTGACTGTATAGTGCTTTCGCTTGAAATACAGTGACCGTCACACGTGAATGTGTCAAGGGCATGCATACTTTTAGAGGGCCGAGAGATCGTTTGTGTGCATACGTGAAAGTGGTGTAGAAAGAGGGGGTGTCCGGTGGAGACAAGGAGAGATATGCCCTTTGTCGTGGAATTGTCACGGCAAATGTCCTAGTAGAAGGACTTAGTCATGGATCCATCACAACTAGGTTAGCTTAAAGGGGTTAAGCGGGACAAAGGACACAAGGAGTTCATACTGGTTCGATCCCTTGCGGTGAAGGTAAAGGCCTAATCCAGTTTGAGGTGGTATTGCTTATGTTTTGATTGCGAGGGAGCGAATACACTTGACCTAGCTTTCGATCTGTTATTTCTTGCCCTGAACCGCCGCCGGGTCGTCCCTTTATATACACAGGTTGACGCCCCGCGGCTCACAGAGTCCCGGCCGGCTCATACATAACGTGTCCGGCTCGGTAACTAACTATACATGCCTTACAATACAAGTCATACATATATGGCGGTTTATGCTTATGGGCCTTAAGTCACCGTTGGGCTTCGGGCCCTTAGCAAGTCTGCTTCGTGAATCGCAACCTTCAATATCTTCATGGGCTTCGTCTTGATAAACCGCCATTGGTATAACCCGGCCCCTCCTAGGCGGGTTATATCCAATAGACATATCCCCAACATTAGGCCCAGGTTGATTTGAACTTGTTCATATCAATCTTCAATACTTAGAAAAAATCCTTCTTCATTTATTCTTGCGAGATCTTGTAACCCGCCATGACGTCATCTCCTGGGATTGTGGTAACCCGCGGTGACGTCACCTGCCATTATTATTACACAAGGCCCAAATCTTAATAAATCTTCCTTTTTAATGAACCTCTGAAAATCAAGGCGTTTGCGCCGTCACATATCCATTTTTTGGTCTCCTCGATTCCCGCACATGCCACTTATCCTTCCAGCCTTATAAATAGAGCCAGGGGTCCCTTTTCACTCTCCCCCCTTTGCCTTCTTTTCTTCAACCTTTCTCTCTCGTGCGACACATCTGCGCATCTGAACACCGCCGCCGGCGACCTCGTCAACATCCTCGACCCCGGCCGCTGCATCGACCTGAACGAGACCAGAGAACTGCGGCGCCTCTCCGTTTCTCAGTGGATCCAGTAAGCACCTCTCCTTTCTCCACGGTAGATCTCCATTAGGGTTTTCTGAAGTTCTTAGTAGTTCGTTGTTGTTCTTCATCATACCTCTGTTTGATCCTTTCTTCGATCCAAAAAAAAGCTTTTAAAATATGCGGAAACTGTTTCTGTACCTTCTCTTCACTAAATATGCTTCCTAGATGCAGAAATATTGCCAATATGCTAGTTCCTCCGCTGCCGCGATACTAGGTTTTGATTTTACTTTCTTTTCCGCATGTAACGCCCACGATGCGGCTATATCTCCCACGTGTCGAGGCACGACTTAGAGGCATAACCGCATAGTGGTTTTGCCGCAAGAAGGGTCATCTTCACACAATCCCATGTAATGAGCAAGAATGGGATAAAGAGTTGGCTTACAATCGCCACTTCACACAATACATAAATATCATCATACATCATCCGAAATACAAGCATATAGACCGATTACGGTCAAAATCCAGATGAAAATAAGACAACCCCAAATGCTAGATCCCCGATCGTCCCAACTGGGCTCCACTACTGATCATCAGGAAAAGACACATAGTAACGACCACGTTCCTCGTCGAACTCCCACTTGAGATCGACGCCATCATCTGCACTGGCATCGTCGGCACCTGCAACTGTTTTGGTAGAATCTGTGAGTCACGGGGACTCAGCAATCTCACACCCGCGAGATCAAGACTATTTAAGCTTGTAGGAAAAGGAGGAGTAGTGAGGTGGAGCTGCGGCGGCAAAAGCATAAATGGTGGCTAACATACGCAAGAGAGAGCGAGAAGAGAAGCAACGGAGCGGTCGTCATCTAGCAATGACCAAGAAGTGATCCTGAACACCTACTTACGTCATACATAACTCAGACCGTGTTCACTTCCCGGACTCCGCCGAGAAGAGACCATCACGACTACACACGCAGTTGATGTATTTTAACTTGGGTCAAGTGACAAGTTATCTACAACCGGACATTAACAAATTCCCATCTGCCTCATAACCGCGGGCACGGCTTTAGAAAGATAATACCCTGCAGGGGTGTCCCAACTTAACCCATCATAAGCTCTCACGGTCAACGAAGGATAAACCTTCTCCCAGAAAAACCCGATCAGTCTCGGAATCCTGGTTTCCAAGACATCTCGACAATGGTAAAACAAGACCAGCAAAGCCGCCCGAATGTGCCGACACATCCCGATAGGAGCTGCACATATCTCGTTCTCAGGGCACACCGGATGAGCAGTCCGTACAACTAAAACCAATCCTCGAGTTTCCCCAAGGTGGCGCTGCAAAGGGCTCTAGTTTGGACCAGCACTCAGAGGAACACTGGCCCGGGGGTTTAAAATAAAGATGACCCTCGGGCTCTAGAAAACCCTGGGGAAAAGGTATAGGTCGCAAATGGTAAAACCAAGGTTGGGCCTTGCTGGAGGAGTTTTATTCAAGGCGAACTGTCAAGGGGGTCCCATAAATCACCCGACCGCGTAAGGAACGCAAACTCAAGGAACATAATCCCGGTATAACAGTAACTAGGGCGGCAAGAGTGGAACAAAACACCAGGCATAAGGCCGAGCCTTCCACCCTTTACCAAAATATATAGATGCATTATTCAAATAAGAGATATTGTGATATCCCAACATAACCATGTTCCGACATGGAACAAACTTCAACTTCACCTGCAACTAGCAACGCTATAAGAGGGGCTGAGCAAAAGCGGTAACATAGCCAAACAACGGTTTGCTAGGAAAGGATGGTTAGGGCTGACATGGCTAAAATAGGAGACACTATATAGCAAAAGAACAGGTAGCGAGCATGGCAATAGAGCGAACAACTAGCATAGCAAAGATAGAAGTGATTTCGAGGGGTGGTCATCTTGCCTGCAAGATTCTCAGAGTTGTCGAAAGCTTGATCCTCGTAAGCGTACTCGACAGGTTCCTCGTTCACGAACTCATCTCCTGGCTCTACCCAAGACAAGAACACAAACAAACGGAACCACAATCAACAACGAGGAATGCGCAAACAACATGATGCAAAACATGTATGATATGCAAGATATGATTTGCGATGCATATGCGTGCTCCGGAAGGAAAATGATGAACATGGCAGTAACTTGGCAAACCAAGCATGCCACTGGAAAGATGAGATGATTTCGGTCGAAATCGATATAAAGATCACCGGAATCGGATGCACGGTTTGCAAATGGCAAGCAAAACAAGAATGACACGAATCTGCGATTAACAGCAAGATAGCACTTAAAATGCAACAAGTAACAATGCTACAGCACCCCAACATAGCAACAAAGCACATGACAGAAACTACAGGAGATGCTTGACAAAAGATGAACACTGAGCTACGGCTAGTTCACAACATATCAAGCTCAAACAAGCATGGCAAAAGTGCAAAAGATTACAGGTTCACAGACTCAGTGAAAAACTGGACATGGCAGAAATCAGCATCAGGTAGCAATGTTCAGAGCACGAAATCAACATGCTACAGGAACTTAACATAGCAAAACAAGGAATGGCAGTATTCTACTAAATGCACACGACAAAAGTCCCTTACTGACCATAAGCCAAAAAGGATCAGAAGATATGATGGCAAGCATGTAAACATAGCAAGTTTAGTTATCAGGCAGACTTAGCAGAAAACAGAGCATGGCAGAAATATTAATACGTAGGCCTCTTTGTGAGCTTGATGCACTCACTACAGAGAAATGCACTACAAACCAAGCATACCTACAGCAAGATGGCATGTTTATGAAGCTAACATGGCAAGAACAATTACATAGCATGTATGAATCAACTATAATAAGCTTGGCAAAAATGCATGTCATGTTAAGAATCTGCCAGAAATATTTTATAGCAAAAGTAGAGCAAGATTGAGTCATGCTATGGCACTCCATAATTGCAAAACATTGCAGGAATAGATCAATTACAACTATATCTACAAAACATCCTTACTGAACATCTCCAAAATATGCATGGATCTCTCTGTAGCATCAAGTTTACATGGCAACAAAATTACAGCAGACAAGGACTTGGAGAAATCATCAAGTCCCTGAAATCAGAAATATTACAGGGCCTACGTTGCATGCTTGTGCTAGTCACCATAGAGATCACAAAAATACATGGACTATACCACTGGAAATATGGCATGGCATACTTCAAAACACATGTAGATACCATGCCCAAAAAATGCACAGATTAAATGATACAAAAATGACAAATCTCCAAGTTCTGTCAAGAACCAGAGAATAACAGCAACTAGCCCTCTTCCAACGAAGATTTGGGCATCAAAATGACCTCTAATGAACGTGGTGCAATTGAACAAAATGAAGAGCATCACGAGACAAACAATTTGACATATTACACGCGCGAATCGGAGCTACATGCACGGAGTTATGGCATCGGGAACAGAGGCACATGCTGAAGAATTTCAGGACTTGGAGAAAAAAGGGGGGCGAGAAAGTCAACGGGCACGTACTGGATCGATCGGATCTGGATCGAGAGCTCGAACTCGAGCACCGGTGGCCGGAGCTCGCCGGAGGGAGGAAGGAGGGCGGCGCGAGGGCGGCGGTGGAGGCCGGCGGCGGGGACCGGAGGGGAGGCCGGCGGCGGGCGGCGGCGGAGATGGCGGGGCCGGCCGGCGGCGATGGCGGCGGCGGCGAGGCCGGCCGGCGGCGATGCGGGCGGGCGGCGCGCTGGGCGCGGAGGCGGCGGCCGGCTCGGGCCCGGGAGGGCCGCGGTCGGGCCTGCGGGCCGCGGCGGCGGGGGAGAGAGAGAGGGTGACGTGGCGCGCTCCGGTTGGCCGGGCGGCGCGGCGGACGTTGTCCGGCCGGAGCGGACGCGTCCGGCGCGGGGCGGAGGGAGGAGCTAGGGTTTCGTCTGTGATTTCGTTTTTCGGGGGAGATGGAGTTTTATAGGTAGAGGGAGCTAGGAGACTCCAAATGAGGTGCGGTTTTCGCCCACACGAGCGTGATCGAACGACCTAGAGCAAGGAAGAGAGTTTGGTGGGTTTTGGGCTGGTTTTGGAGGGGGGTTTTGCTGGACACTCAAATGGACATTGCGGATGCCTGGTTAACCGTTAGAGTACCAAACGACCTCCGAATGGAACGAAACTTGACCGGTAGTCTCCGGGTGGTATATTAAGACCACTTGACAAGCCTCGGTCCATTCCGAGAAAGTTTGACACACGCACACGAAAGAAAACAAGAGGGGTGCACCGGAGAAGATAGGAGCGCCGGATTGCAAAACGGACAACGGGGAAAATGCTCGGATGCATGAGACGAACACGTATGCGAATGCAATGCACATGATGACATGATATGAAAATGCATGACATGACAAAATACAAAACGAAAGACAAAACCCGACAACGGAGGGAAAAACATAACACATAGCCAAAAATGGCAAGAGTCGGAGTTACAAATATGGCAAGTTACATGCGGGGTGTTACACCGCACAACATTAGATCCAAAATTAACTGCACCAATCTGTAAAACCTGTTTATCCAACACTTAGCAGAATTCGCTCTTGATAGATCTTAAATACCTTTATTGTCATGGCGACTTAAATCACCAGTTATAATTAGTCATATGTCATTAGGCCCTGTGTAAGCCGCCAATGTGAATATATGCTGCAGCGTTCATTTCCGGCTTAACAAATCAACTTTAAACCGGCAAATTTTGTTTCTTTTAGGCTTCTTTCCTTACAATGCCAAAGAAAGTTACCTCATGTAATTGGGTTCCCTCTATTGTCACTGAGAGCATGCTCGAGGACTTTGTCAAAGTCGGCTTTTTACCAGCAAAAAACATCATGCATTGGCGCGCTCCCAAACCAAATGAGAAAAAACCTTAGCCGCAGGATGGTGAGACAGTTGTTTTTACTGATCATATGAACCGAGGCTTCTCACCACCTGGGTCCAAATTTTTCCGAGACGTTCTGCATTTCTTTCAACTTCATCCTCAAGACATCGGAACCAATTCTCTGTCAAACATCTGCAATTTTCAAGTCTTCTGCGAAGTATATCTTCAAGAAGAACCCAGCGTTGAACTCGTCAGGGAATTTTTTTATCTGAATTGGCAGAACGAGTTTACTAATGGACCCAGCTTAGAACTTGGCGGGGTCTCAATTCAACGGAGAAGAGATGCTATCTTCCCCTATGCTCGCCTGCCGAGTCATCCCAAGGATTGGAACCAAACATGGTTCTACTGTAAAGATACTTCTCCGGCTAATGAGAATCCACTGCCGGGTTATCGTGCCGAACGGCTCAACCCCAAACATCATCTTCCCGAACGGCTTACCACTGCTGAACGTGCAAAGCATGCACCCACTATTTCAAAGGTCAAGGCCCTGCTGGGAAATGGGTTAACTGGTATTGACTTGGTTCGGTGCTGGGTTTCTTGGAGAATCATACCCTTGAGCCGCCGGTCCGGCTTAATGTACACTATACGGGTGCTGCAAAAGATCCATTGCGCTACTTGTCCAAGCGTTTAATTGATAACGCAATCAATGAGATGACAAAGACCCTTCTTAATGAGAGCCTAGAAAGCTGCAGCAACACTTAACCCGGCACCAGCTGTGAGTCTCCAAATTATTTATTTTACCTTATCATTCACATGTTCTATCGACTCAGCTTTAATAATCTTCACAGGCTGGATCCGCTTTTTGGAATAAGGAGTACGACCACGAAAGCCAGGGCCAAAGCAAAAGCCGCCAAGAAGAATAAGAAGAAATTAAGTGCTTCCGATATGTTTAAACTGGACGACACTGAGTCGGAGGTAGCCCTTGACTCCCTTGGCTCCTTTTTAAATTATCTTATTGACACTGATTATCATCAGGATGACACGGGGGGCTAGTTGATACGTCCATTTTGCATCATGCTTTTATATTGATATTTATTGCATTATGGGCTGTTATTACACATTATGTCACAATACATATGCCTATTCTCTCTTATTTTACAAGGTTTACATGAAGAGGGAGAATGCCGACAGCTGGAATTCTGGGCTGGAAAAGGAGCAAATATTAGAGACCTGTTCTGCACAACTCCAAAAGTCCTAAAACTCCACGGAAGTCATTTTTGGAATTAATAAAAAATACTGAGCGAAGAAAATACCAGAGGGGGGCCACACCCTGGCCACGAGGGTGGGGGCGCGCCCTACCCCCCTGGGCGCGCCCCTGCCTCGTGGGCCCCCTGGAAGGCCTCCGGTGCCCATCTTCTGCTATATGAAGTCTTTTACCCTTGAAAAAATCATAAGCAACCTTGCGGCACGAAACACCACCGCCACGAGGCGGAACCTTGGTGGAACCAATCTAGGGCTCCGGCGGAGCTGTTCTGCCGGGGAAACTTCCCTCCGGGAGGGGGGAATCATCGTCATCACCAACGATCCTCTCATCGGGAGGGGGTCAATCTTCATCAACATTTTCACTAGCACCATCTTCTCTCAAACCCTAGTTCATCTCTTGTATCCAATCTTTGTATCCAAACCTCGGATTGGTACCTGTGGGTTGCTAGTAGTGTTGATTACTCCTTGTAGTTGATCCTAGTTGGTTTATTTGGTGGAAGATCATATGTTCAGATCCATTATGCATATTAATACCCCTCTGATTATGAACATGAATATGCTTTGTGAGTAGTTACGTTTGTTCCTGAGGACATGGGAGAAGTCTTGCTATAAGTAGTCATGTGAATTTGGTATTCGTTCGATATTTTGATGAGATATATGTTGTCTTTCCTCTAGTGGTGTTATGTGAACGTCGACTACATGACACTTCACCATTATTTGGGCAAAGAGGAAGGCATTGGGAAGTAATAAGTAGATGATGGGTTGCTAGAGTGACAGAAGCTTAAACCCTAGTTTATGCGTTGCTTCGTAAGGGGCTGATTTGGAACCATATGTTTCATGCTATGGTTAGGTTTACCTTAATACTTCTTTTGTAGTTGCGGATGCTTGCAATAGGGGTTAATCATAAGTGGGATGCTTGTCCAAGTAAGGGCAGCGCCCAAGCACTGGTCCACCCACATATCAAATTATCAAAGTAACGAACGTGAATCATATGAGCGTGATGAAAACTAGCTTGACGATAATTCCCATGTGTCCTCGGGAGCGTTTTCCTTCATATAGGAGTTTGTCCAGGCTTGTCCTTTGCTACAAAAAGGATTGTGCCACCTTGCTCCACTTTATTTACACTTTTTACTTGTTACTCGTTACAAATTACCTTATCACAAAACTATGTGTTACCGATAATTTCAATGCTTGCAGAGAATACCTTACTGAAAACCGCTTGTCATTTCCTTCTGCTCCTCGTTGGGTTCGACACTCTTACTTATCGAAAGGACTACGATAGATCGCCTACACTTGTGGGTCATCAAGACTCTTTTTTGGCGCCGTTGCCGGGGAGTGAAGCGCGTTTGGTAGGTGGAATTTGGTAAGGAAAAATTTATATAGTGTGCTGAAATTTACTGTCACTTGTTACTATGGAACATAATCCTTTGAGGGGCTTGTTCGAGGTATATTCACCCCGACCCGTAGAGCAAATAGTTGCTCCTCAACCTACTGAATCTACTGAAAATGTCTACTTTGAAATTCCTGCGGGTATGATAGAGATACTGCTAGCTAATCCTTTTGCAGGAGATGGAACATTGCATCCCGATTTACACCTAATCTATGTGGATAAAGTTTGTGGATTATTTAAGCTTGCAGGTATGCCCGATAATGTTATCAAGAAGAAGGTCTTCCCTTTATCTTTGAAGGGAGAGGCATTGACATGGTATAGGCTATGTGATGATATGGGATCATGGAACTACAAATGATTGAAATTGGAATTTCATCAGAAGTTTTATCCTATGCATCTTGTTCATCGTGATCGTAATTACATACATAATTTTTGGCCTCGCGAAGGAGAAATCATCGCTCAAGCTTGGGGGAGGCTTAAGTCAATGTTATATTCATGCCCCAATCATGAGCTCTCAAGAGAAATGATTATTCAAAAATTTTATGCTCGGCTTTCTCTCAATAATCGCTCCATGCTCGATACTTCTTGTACTGGCTCTTTTATGATGAAGACTATTGAATTCAAATGGGATTTATTGGAAAGAATTAAACGCAACTCTGAAGATTGGGATCTCAACGAAGGTAAGGAGTCAGGTATAACACCTAAGTTTGATTGTGTTAAATCTTTTATGGATACCGATGTTTTCCGTGAATTTAGCACTAAATATGGACTTGACTCTGAGATAGTAGCTTCTTTCTGTGAATCCTTTGCTACTCATGTTGATCTCCCTAAGGAGAAGTGGTTTAAATATAATCCTCCCATTGAAGTAAAAGTAGTTGCACCTATTAAAGTTAAAGACAAGACCATCACTTACGATGATCCTGTTGTTCCTACTGCTTATGTTGAGAAACCACCTTTCCCTGTTAGAGTAAAGGATCATGCTAAAGCTTCAACTGTAGTCAACAAAGTAATATTAGGACACACAAACCCCCTGAGCAAGTTAAAGTTGAACCTAATATTGCTATGGTTAAAGATCTCTTGGCTGATAATATCGATGGGCATGTTATTTACTTATGTGATGAGATTGCTAGAATTGCTAAACCTGGTGCTAAAGATAAACATAGACCTGTGGTAGGCATGCCTGTTATTTTTGTTAAAATAGGAGATCATTGTTATCATGGCTTGTGTGATATGGGTGCTAGTGCTAGTGCAATACCTCATTCTTTATACGAAAAAATTATGCATGATATTGCACCTGCTGAGATAGAAGATATAGATGTTACAATTAAGCTTGCTAATAGAGATACTATATTACCGATTGGGATTGTTAGAGATGTTGAAGTCTTGTGTGGGAAGGTTAAATTTCCTGCTGATTTTCTTGTTCTTGGTTCCCCACAAGATAGCTTTTGTCCCATTATATTTGGTAGACCCTTCTTGAACACTGTTAATGCTAGGATAGACTGCGAAAAGGAATTGGTTTGGGTGATATGTCTCATGAGTTTAATTTTGCTAAATTTCGTAGACAGCCCCGTGATGAGGAATTGCCTAGTAAAGATGAAATTATTGGTCTTGCTTCTATTGCCGTGCCTCCTAGTGATCCTTTAGAACAATATTTGCTAGACCATGAAAATGATACGTTTATGAATGAAAGAAGGGAAATAGATGAAGTATTCTTTAAACATGGACCTATTCTAAAATACAACTTGCCTGTTGAAATCCTAGGGGATCCTCCTCCACCCAAGGGTGATCCTGTGTTTGAGCTTAAACCATTACCTGATACTCTTAAATATGCTTATCTTGATGAAAAGAAGATATATCCTGTTATTATTAGTGCTAACCTTTGAGAGAAGGAGGAAGAGAAATTATTGAAAACTCTGAAGAAGCACCGTGCTACTATTGGATATACTCTTGATGATCTTAAGGGCATTAGTCCCACTCTATGTCAACACAAAATAAATTTGGAGAAAGACGCCAAACCAGTTATTGATCACCAACGACGGCTAAATCCTAAGATGAAAGAAGTGGTAAGAAAGGAAATATTAAAGCTCCTTGAGGCATGTATAATTTATCCCGTTGCTGATAGTCAGTGGGTAAGTCCTGTCCATTGTGTCCCTAAGAAGGGAGGTATTATTGTCGTTCCTAATGATAAAGATGAATTGATTCCGCAAAGAATTATTACAGGTTAAGGATGGTAATTGATTTCCGCAAATTAAATAAAGCTACTAAAAAAGATCATTACCCCTTGCCTTTTATTGATCAAATGCTAGAAAGATTATCCAAACATACACATTTTTACTTTCTAGATGGTTACTCTGGTTTCTCTTAAATACCTGTGTCAGCTGAGGATCAAGAAAAGACCACTTTTACTTGCCCTTTCGGTACTTTTGCTTATAGACGTATGCCTTTCGGTTTATGTAATGCACCTGCTACCTTTCAAAGATGCATGATGGCTATATTCTCTGACTTTTGTGAAAGGATTTGTGAGGTTTTCATGGATGATTTCTCTGTTTATGGATCCTCTTTTGATGATTGCTTGAGCAACCTTGATCGAGTTTTGCAGAGATGTGAAGAAACTAATCTTGTCTAGAATTGGGAGAAATGCCACTTTATGGTTAATGAAGGCATTGTCTTGGGGCATAAAATTTTGGAAAGAGGTATTGAAGTTGATAAAGCTAAAGTTGATGCTATTGAAAAGATGTCGTGTCCCAAGGACATCAAAGGTATAAGAAGTTTCCTTGGTCATGCCGGTTTTTATAGGAGGTTCATTAAGGACTTCTCAAAAACTTCTCGGCCTCTGACTAATCTATTACAAAAAGATATACCTTTTGTCTTTGATGATGATTGTGGAAGCATTTGAAATACTTAAGAAAGCTTTGATTTCTGCACCTATCGTTCAGCCACCTGATTGCAATTTACCCTTCGAAATTATGTGTGATGCTAGCGATTATGTTGTAGGTGCTGTTCTAGGACAAAGAGTTGATAAAAAATTAAATGTTATTCAATATGCTAGTAAAACTCTAGACAGTGCCCAGAGAAATTATGTTACCACTGAAAAAGAATTCTTAGCAGTTGTATTTGCTTGTGATAAGTTCAGACCTTATATTGTTGATTCTAAAGTAACTATTCACACTAATCACGCTGCTATTAAATACCTTATGGAAAATAAAGATGCTAAACCTAGACTTATTAGATGGGTTCTCTTGCTACAAGAATTTGATTTGCATATTATTGATAAAAAGGGAGCTGAGAACCCCGTTGCAGACAACTTGTCTAGGTTAGAGAATGTTCTTGATGACCCACTACCTATTGATGATAGCTTTCCTGATGAACAATTAGCTGTCATAAATGCTTCTCGTACTGCTCCATGGTATGCTGATTATGCTAATTACATTGTTGCTAAATTTATACCACCTAGTTTCACATACCAGCAAAAGAAAAAGTTTTTCTATGATTTGAGACATTAATTTTGGGATGACCCACATCTTTATAAAGAAGGAGTAGATGGTGTTATCAGACGTTGTGTACCTGAGCACGAACAGGAATAGGTCCTACGCAAGTGTCGCTCTGAGGCTTATGGAGGACACCACGCTGGAGATAGAACTGCACATAAGGTATTGCAATCCGGTTTTTATTGGCCTACTCTCTTCAAGGATGCTCGTAAGTTTGTCTTGTCTTGTGATGAATGTCAAAGAATTGGTAATATTAGTAGTCGTCAAGAAATGCCTATGAATTATTCACTTGTTATTGAACCATTTGATGTTTGGGGCTTTGATTATATGGGACCGTTTCCTACCTCTAATGGGTATACACATATTTTAGTTGCTGTTGATTACGTTACTAAGTGGGTAGAAGCAATTCCAACTAGTAGTGCTGATCATAACACCTCTATTAAGATGCTTAAAGAATTTTATTTTCCGAGGTTTGGAGTCCCTAGGTATTTAATGACTGATGGTGGTTCACATTTTATTCATGGTGCTTTTCGTAAAATGCTTGCTAAGTATGATGTTAACCATAGAATTTCATCCCCATACCACCCACAGTCTAGTGGTCAAGTAGAATTGAGTAATAGAGAGCTCAAATTAATTTTGCAAAAGACTGTTAATAGATCTAGAAAGAATTGGTCCAAGAAACTTGATGATGCATTATGGGCCTATAGAACTGCATATAAAAATCCTATGGGTATGTCTCCGTATAAAATGGTTTATGGAAAAGCATGTCACTTACCTCTCGAAGTAGAACATAAGGCATATTGGGCCATTAAAGAGCTCAATTATGACTTCAAACTTGCCGGTGAGAAGAGGTTATTTGACATTAGCTCACTTGATGAATGGAGAACCCAGGCTTAAGAGAATGCCAAACTGTTTAAAGAAAAAGTTAAAAGGTGGCATGACAAAACAATACAAAAGCGTGAGTTTAATGTACGTGATTATGTGTTACTATTCAACTCTCATTTAAGATTTTTTGCAGGAAAACTTCTCTCTAAATGGGAAGGTCCTTACGTTATCGAGGTGGCCTATCGTTCCGGTGCCATAAAAATCAACAACTTCGAAGGCACAAATCCAAAGGTGGTGAACGGTCAAAGAATCAAACATTATATCTCAGGTAATCCTATAAATGTTGAAACCAATGTTATTGAAACCGTTACCCCGGAGGAATACATAAGGGACACCTTCAAGAACGTTTCAGACTCCAAAAAGGAATAGGTATGTGGTACGGTAAGTAAACCGACTCCAAAACAGTTCTAAGGGCAATTTTTCTCCATTTTGGAATATTTAAAAAAATAGGAAATTGAGAAGTAGTCCGGGAAGGACACGAGGCTTCCACGAGGGTGGAGGGCGCGCCCTACCCCCCTGGGTGCGCCCCCTGCCACGTGGGCACCTCGTGGGCACCTCGTGTGCTCTCCGGACTCCGTTTTCTTGCACGATACTTCTTTTGGTCAGTAAAAATTCATTATATAATCTCCCAAAGGTTTTGACTCTCGTATCACGCAAATATCCTCTGTTTTCGTTTCGAGCTGTTTTTTTGCCAGAGTTGTCAAGGCCAGGCATCATGTCATTTCCCCCCGCCTCACAATGAGGGCAACGATGCTTGGCTAATGAAGATGGAGCTGAAGAAAGAAGAACCCGGGGAGATCAACAAGGATGAAGGAATCAAGAAAGCCAAGGAGGATCAAGCTCCGGCAGCAGAAGAAGAAGACATCCTTCCACCTCTCTTTACCCCCACTGAGATTGAAGCTTTCAAGATGATTGAGTTAGCTCAGATACAAAACAAGTATCTCATACGTGAAAATATTTTGTTGAAGGATCATATCATCGCACTCAAAGGCATTATCCACAAATTGGAGGATCTCCTACGCTCGATGTGCGACTACCCATCATCAACAACTCCATCTCCTTCAACGGCAAAAGAGATATAATCACATGGGTATGGGCACTCCCCTTGGCAACTGCCAAGCTTGGGGGAGGTGCCCCGGTATCGTATCACCATCACACTCCTATCTTTACCGTTTTTGTTAGTTCGATCCTTTTGGTAATATCTTGATCTAGTAGAATAAAGTTTTAGTATGATCTAGTTTTGAGTTTTGCTTTATGATCCTTCTATGTAATCGAGTCCATGAGCTATATATAATAAAGATTAGTGTTGAGTCAAGGGCTTGATTATTTTGCTATGATCTTGTGGGAATAAAAGAAAAAGAAAAGAATAAAAAGAAACAAAGAGATCATATTGATCTTATGGAGAGTAATGACTTCACATATAAAGAGTATGATGAATAGAACTTGTTGAGAGTTGACAAACATAGTTTTGGTCATCGTTGCAATTAATAGGAAGTAATAAGGAAAGAGAGGTTCTACATATAAATATACTATATTGGACATCTTTTATGATTGTGAGCACTCATTAAAATATGACATGCTAAAGAGTTGATGTTGGACAAGGAAGACAACGTAATGGGTTATGTTTTCTTATATCCGAAATAAAGTATATTGTCATGGATCATCCAACATGTTGAGCTTGCCTTTCTCCCTCATGCTAGCCAATTCTTTGCACCAAGTAGAGATACTACTTGTGCTTCTGAATATCCTTAAAACCAGTTTTGCCATGAGAGTCCACCATACCTACCTATGGATTGAGTAAGATCCTTCAAGTAAGTTGTCATCGGTGCATGCAATAAAAATTGCTCTCTAAATATGTATGATTTATTAGTGTGGAGAAAATAAGCTTTATACGATCTTGTGATGTGGAAGAAATAAAAGCGACGGACTGCATAATAGAGGTCCATATCACAAGTGGCAATATAAAGTGACATTCTTTTGCATTAAGATTTCGTGCATCCAACCATGAAAGCGCATGACAACCTCGGCTTCCCTCTGCGAAAGGCCTATCTTTTACTTTTGTCTTATTCCTTATGCAAGAGTCGTGGTGATCATCACCTTTCCTTTTTACATTTTATCCTTTGGCAACCACATTGTGTTGGAAAGATCCTGATATATATATCCAATTGGATGTAAGTTAGCATGAATTATTATTGTTGACATTACCCTTGAGGTAAAAGGTTGGGAGGCAACACTATAAGCCCCTATCTTTCTCTGTGTCCGATTAAAACTCCAAACCCATAAGTATTGCGTGAGTGTTAGCAATTGTGAAAGACTAAATGATAGTTGAGTATGTGGACTTGCTGAAAAGCTCTTATATTAACTCTTTCCGATGTTATGATAAATTGCAATTGCGTCAATGACCGAGATCATAGTTTGTTAGTTCTCAATGAAGTTTCTGATTCATACTTGACAATGTGAATAGATTATTACTTGAGCATAAGAAATCATATGACAATATCCATATTTGTTGCTATTATAAGAATGAGCATGATGCCTTCATGTGCGTATTTTATTTTATCGAACCTCTATCTCTAAACATGTGGACATATTTATCGTTGTCGGCTTCCGCTTGAGAACAAGCGAGGTCTAAGATTGGGGGAGTTGATACGTCCATTTTGCATCATGCTTTTATATTGATATTTATTGCATTATGGGATGTTATTACACGTTATGTCACAATACTTATGCCTATTCTCTCTTACTTTACAAGGTTTACATGAAGAGGGAGAATGCCGGCAGCTGGAATTCTGGGCTGGAAAAGTAGCAAATATTAGAGACCTATTCTGCACAACTCCAAAAGTCCTGAAACTCCACGGAAGTCATTTTTGGAATTAATAAAAAATACTAAGCGAAGAAAATACCAGAGGGGGCCCACACCCTGGCCACGAGGGTGGGGGGCGTGCCCTACCCCCCTGGGCGCCCCCCTGCCTCGTGGGCCCCCTGGAAGGCCTCCGGTGCCCACCTTCTGTTATATGAAGTCTTTTACCCTTGAAAAAATCATAAGCAACCTTGCGGGACGAAACACCACCGCCACGAGGCGGAACCTTGGCGGAACCAATCTAGGGCTCCGGCGGAGCTGTTCCGCCGGGGAAACTTCCCTCCGGGAGGGGGAAATCATTGCCATCGTCATCACCAACGATCCTCTCATCGGGAGGGGGTCAATCTTCATCAACATCTTCACCAGCACCATCTTCTCTCAAACCCTAGTTCATCTCTTGTATCCAATCTTTGTATCCAAACCTCAGATTGGTACCTGTGGGTTGCTAGTAGTGTTGATTACTCCTTGTAGTTGATGCTAGTTGGTTTATTTTGTGGAAGATCATATGTTCAGATCCATTATGCATATTAATACCCCTCTGATTATGAACATGAATATGCTTTGTCAGTAGTTACGTTTGTTCCTGGGGACATGGGAGAAGTCTTGCCATAAGTAGTCATGTGAATTTGGCATTCGTTTGATATTTTGATGAGATGTATGTTGTCTTTCCTCTAGTGGTGTTATGTGAACGTCGACTACATGATACTTCACCATTATTTGGGCCTATAGGAAGGCATTGGGAAGTAATAAGTAGATGATGGGTTGCTAGAGTGACAGAAGCTTAAACCCTAGTTTATGAGTTGCTTCGTAAGGGGCTGATTTGGATCCATATGTTTCATGCTATGGTTAGGTTTACCTTAATACTTCTTTCGTAGTTGCGGATGCTTGCAATAGGGGTTAATCATAAGTGGGATGCTTGTCCAAGTAAGGGCAGCGCCCAAGCACCGGTCCACCCACATATCAAATTATCAAAGTAACGAACGTGAATCATATGAGCGTGATGAAAATTAGTTTGACGATAATTCCCATGTGTCCTCAGGAGCGTTTTCCTTCATATAGGAGTTTGTCCAGGCTTGTCCTTTGCTACAAAAAGGATTGGGCCACCTTGCTGCACTTTATTTACACTTATTTCTTGTTACTCGTTACAAATTACCTTATCACAAAACTATCTGTTACCGATAATTTCAGTGCTTGCAGAGAATACCTTACTGAAAACCGCTTGTCATTTCCTTCTGCTCCTCGTTGGGTTCGGCACTCTTACTTATCGAAAGGACTACGATAGATCCCATACACTTGTGGGTCATCATCAGTCAAGCAGCCAAAGAAGAGGTAACTATTATTTCCTCCGACTCAGCGCCTTTGCCAAGACAGAAAATTCGACGAGTAACCCGGAAAGTAAGCTTTTCACACCCCTTAGCTCATTTGGATCCTCACTTTCTTTTGAAGCAACAGCAGCACGAGAACCGGCGACAAACTCGGACCAGCGGAGGTGGAGAATTTTCCTCTGGTTTACCAAATACTCCAGCTCCACGGAAATGTCAAAACGAGGTCCCTCCAAATTTAAACTCTTTCTATCCTCTGGCGGGTCTTATTCATCAGCCACTTAATTTCTTCCGATTGAAATTACCAGGGGATATCTCACTCCTCTTCTGGCGACTCATCATAGACCCAGCTGCCGGCCTTCAAGACTGCCCCTGGGTAACAATTTTTTTATTTTCTACCACTTTGCATCCTTATACTTGTACTAACCTCCCACAACCTTTACAGTGGAAAGGCAAAGCCTAGCAAGAAGGCGAAGGTGATCAAGCCGGCTGAAGACCCCAAAGTTCATGAACCGGAGCAGCAAATTCTAGCGTCTGAGGCCTCCGTGCAACAACTAGAAGAGCCTGTCCATGATCCTCCACCAGAAATCCCTGACCTCTCCAGTGATCACACAAATGTCAATCCTTTGCACACTGAATCATCAAGCCCAATTAAACCATCAGAAACACAGACTGAGGATGTTATGATCACTGGCACCGGCTTCCATGAGCCGGGAAAACCTACTGTCTTAGCCAAGCACTCCGCCAAAGAGGACCTTATTGAAAGGCGGAAAATGAGATTTGACATTGCCAACTATTCTCAATTAGCATCAGTGAAGTACTCTCTGGTTATCTCAACCAAGTGCATACCAGCCGCGATCTTGAAATTGACCTGGTGAAATAGATGCATCAGAAATATGAGGTATGAACTCCGGCTTGATAAATTATGCATATCCTGTCAGCCCCCAAGTCTACTGTATATAATAGAATTGAATATGCTGTAGACTTAGAATAGCCATGAATATAAAAAAACATCTTTGGTAGAATCCTTCAAAAGCCGGCTTTCACCATCAGAGTAAAACTGGGTCTTTAACAATTAACATTGCATTCGTAGCCCCCAAGGGCCGGTTTAATCAGCATGAATAAAGTGGTACTGTTCCTCGTTGTTTATAAATCAAAGCTTACTTGTGTAGCCCCCATGAGCCGGATGTGGTCGTTTGCAATGCAACCGGGTCATCATAAAGTAGTAATGAAACACGAGCAATATGCATTAGCCCCCAAGTGCCAAGTGATCTTGCTTGCAAAGTGCTTGGGAGTTACTCATATTTACCATTGTATGAAGAATTTTTTCTGTACACATTAGCCCCCAAGTGCCAAGTGTTGTTGCATGCAAAAGGCTTGGGACTTTTACTCTTGTAATCCAACTTATGAATATGATTTCAAATCTGTGCATATACAGGACGCCACTGCTCAACTTCAATCGCAATTGGCTGATGTGAAAACCCGACTGGAGCATCAAGAATCCGAGACCGGAAGGCCGACTCAAAATTCGAATTTAGTTTGGCTTAAACGGAAAAACTGAAGACCAGTTCTGATGCTGAAAGAACCGCCTGGGTTGAAGAGAGAATGGCTCTAACACAGCGGGCTGAAAAAGTTGAAGCTTCTCTTCAAGAGATAACCATTGAACTTACCGTCTTAAAACACCATATATTCCAGATGATTTCTGCTATCTTTGGTAAGTAGCATTGCTAGCATCATAACTGAGTCTTATCTTTCATGTCATAAGTTGTCTCTGATCTATCCGAAATTATTTACACAGGTCCTAGGAGCAGCAACCTTGGTCAAGAAATGCTTGTGAAGCTCAAGGCCGTATATACGCTTGTTGAATAGCTATATAATGGAACTCAGCGCACACTAGCTACTATTTCTCCAACTAACCAAGCACCCACTCTTCTGAGTGACGTCTTGAAAAAACTTTTTGTTCTGCCTGCTAGGATTGAAGAGATAAAGCGATCATCTACAAGAGCCGGTGCCGTGACGGCTTTAAGCCGGGCCAAGGCATGGCAAGTAGAGCTAGACCCGGCCGAGCTGGCTACTGGGTACCTGAGCTTGAAATAAGATGGCACTCCCTTTGACAAGAAAGACTTTGCTGCCTGCGTGAAGGAGATACGTCCCCTGGCTAGTCTGATTGCTGATGAAACGGACCTTTCAAAATACCAGGCGGCTTATGATATGGAGAATCAGAAGATGCCCACGCCAGCTTACAAAGTGATGGACCTGATCCCTCCAATCTGTAAGCATACTTTCGCCCCTGAAGTTGATCTGTTCGAACTTATAGATGACGAAGCTGAATTCCAAGCCTTGTGTGGCATTGATTGGTCATCACCGAACTTCCAGACAACGAAGGAGGACGAAGAACCAGCAAGGGATGATCCAGAAGCTTCAAACTGTCAAGGCCAAGAAAATTGATCCATCGGGCGGTTCATATATTTGATCTTCTGAAAAAAGACTTGATCATTTGGGCTCGCTGAGCCATGTAATAAATTAGTTGAACTTCTGATCTGCCATGCCATCGCGCACGTTTTGTGTTACATAACATTGTTGATCCGCCATTTGAAGGTATGCCACATGCGTATGATATCATCATGTAGGGCAGATTGTATTTCTTTGTTCTACATAAAAACAGATCACAAAAGTGCCCTGGCGGTTTACCACCGGGCGGGTCATAATGCCCAACAAAAACCTGCTGGTGACTATAATAGTCCATAACCAGGTCTGGTTTTAAATATAACTTATATAAAAAACAAAGTACCGTACCTGTGATAGTTGCTCACACTGTTGGTTTAAACAAACCTATGTAATAAGGGTCATAACCCATAAATTGAGAACTCCACGTCCTGCTTGCAACGCCAAACACCACAGAGGGTAGCATCCCAGTCGTAGAGTACTGTACTCTGAATATATTATTATTATCCCCTGGTGACTTAGAGTCTGCTATCAGGGCGGGTTATAAAAAACCCAAAGAATGCTCAAATATGAGACATAGTCATGGCTGCGTGGCCCGACTTATGAAAATTATATTGTAAGAAAAGAAGAAGCGATATAAATACAAGCCAAAAATACAAGATTCAAAAAAACACGAGGCTTTCAGAGGCCGCCGAGCCAAAATCTCTTCTTCAATGAAACTAGCATGATAGCCACTGGAGTATCCGCGCTTTGTGTAAGCCGGCTCTCACATGACCCAATCGACATTTTAACCTGGATAAGTTCAAGGTCTTGTTAAAAGATTGACTTATCGAGAGTATGCGGGTTTGGAGTACCATCGTGCAAAAACAGGCCGGTTTAACCAAGTTTCAAGGAAGGCGGCTTAATAGCTTGGGCTTATCCTTGCGTTCCGTAAGCCGGCCCTCACATGACAAACCACCGTTTTAACCTTAACCAGTTCAGGGTCTTTTTAAAAGATTGACTGTTAAGAGTACAACGGGTCATTTAGGATTACCTGATGGAGAAGCATCTTGCATTGAGGCAGGATAACCCGGATTTTTGGTGAATACACCTAGTATCCAAGCCAATCAAAAGGGTGAATATAGCTATGTTCATTGAACAGGAAGCCCCCAAGTGATATGTTTCTGAGCTGTACTCAGCGGGTACCTATGTTTGAGCTGTGCTGTGCATCCAACTCTCTTTGGTCCCTGTAACTCGGGCATTTAAGCCTCTTAAGTGATCATGTGAGATGACAATAAAGACTCAATTTCGAAGAAATGAAACGACAGAGGCCCTGAATTATCAGGGATGCCGGCTTTATTATACTCATTATAATATATACATCATCAAAATATGCACATCACGAGAGCCAGTGACTCAGGTGTAATAAGGCCGAAGATGAGCAATATTCCACGGCCGACGGGTCTCCTCCTCCGACGTGTGTGAGTCCTTGTGGTCTCGAACATCGATAAGATAGTATGACCCATTATTTAGATTCTTGCTGACCACAAAAGGCCCTTCCCAAGGCGGGGATAATTTGTGCATATCAGTCTGATCCTGGATAAGCCGGAGTACCAAGTCGTTTTCTTGAAAGGTTCTGGTTTTAACCCGGCGGATGTGATAATGACGCAGATCCTACTGGTAAATTACCGAACGAGCCGCCGCAAGGTCACGCTCCTCATCCAACACGTCAAGACCATTCTGACGTGCTTTTTCATTATCAGCTTCAACATAAGCCGCCATACGGGGCGAATCGTGACGGATGTCACTAGAGAGAACCGCCTCTGCTCCGTGAACCATGAAGAAAGGTGTGTAACCCGTAGATCTGTTGGGGTAGTGTTGATATTCCATAACACTGAGGGTAACTCCTCCACCCAACAACCCAGCGTCCTTTGCAAAGGGACCATAAGCCGGGGCTTGATGCCTCGCAGAATCTCTTGATTAGCTCGCTCAGCTTGACCATTTGACTGGGGGTGAGCCACAGAGGATACATCAATCCGAATATGCTCTCATTGACAAAACTCTTTCATATCACCTTTGGATAAATTAGTGCCATTATCAGTTATAATGCTGTGGGGAAAGCCAAAACGGAAAATCACCTTTTTGATGAATTGAACCGCCGTTGCCGCGTCACACTTACTAACCGGCTCTGCTTCAACCCACTTTGTAAACTTGTCAACCGCCACCAGGAGGTGGGTCTTTTTATCCTTGGACCTTTTGAAAGGTCCAACCATATCAAGCCCCCAAACTGCAAATGGCCAAGCAATTGGAATCATCCTCAATTCTTGAGCCGGCACATGAGCTCGTCGCGCAAACTTCTAACAACCATCACATTTACTGACCAGATCTTCTGCATCATCATGAGCCGTCAGCCAATAAAATCCGTGACAAAATGCCTTGGCTATGAGAGACTTAGAGCCGGCATGATGACCACAACCTCCTTCATGGACCTCTCGTAAAATTTCACAGCCTTCTTCAAGAGAAACGCAACGTTGAAACGCTCTTGTAACATTGCGATGATGCAATTCTCCATTGACAATAGACATTGACTTAGACCGCCGGGTTATCTTCCTGGCCAAAGTTTCATCCTCAGGTAACTCGCCCCAGGTCATATAAGAAAAATAAGGAACTGTCCAATCAGGAATAGCATGAAGAGCCGCCACCAGTTGTGCTTCCGGGTCAGGAATAGCCAGATCTTCCTCTGTGGGTAATTTGACCGAAGGGTTATGCAGGATATCCAAGAAAGTGTTAGGTGGCACCGGCTTACGCTGGGACCCTAACCGGCTTAAAGCATCAGCTGGCTCATTTCTCCTTCGATCAACATGTTCAACTTGATAACCTTTGAAATGACCCGTGATAGCATCAACCTCTCGACTTTAAGCCGCCATGAGTGGATCCTTGGAATCCCAAGTGCCAGAAACTTGCTGAGCCACCAGATCTGAGTCGCCAAAACACCTCACCCGGCTTAAGTTCATATCCTTAGCCATCCGAAGACCATGGAGCAAGGCCTCATACTCAGCTGCATTGTTAGTACAAGGGAACATCAACCGGAGAACATAAGAAAATTTATCACCTCGTGGGGAGGTCAAGACAACTCCAGCCCCCGAGCCTTCCAATTGCCTAGACCCATCAAAGTGAATAGTCCAATATGTGTTATCCTGCTTCTCCTCAGGCATCTGCAGCTCTGTCCAGTCATTTATGAAATCCATAAGTGCTTGAGACTTAATGGTTGTTCAAGGCATATACTTTAAACCATGAGGTCCAAGCTCAATGGCCCACTTGGCTACCCGACCTATGGCTTCTCTGTTTTGAATAATATCCCCTAAAGGAGCAGAACTAACCATAGTGATGGGATGATCCAAAAAATATTGCTTGAGCTTTCGAATAGCCATGAACATCCCATACACAAGCTTCTGCCAATGCGGTTACCTCTGCTTGGACTCAATAAGCACCTCACTGATGTAATAAACCGGCCGTTGAACCGGATGCTCCTTGCCTGATTCCTTCCTTTCCACCACAATGGCTACACTAACAGCTCAGCTATTAGCAGCCACGTATAATAGGAAGGGATCCTTACCAATGGGAGCAGCAAGAACTAGCGGCTCAGCCAATTATTTCTTCAAGGCCTCAAATGCCTGATCAGCAGCATCACTCCAGACAAAGTGATCTGTCTTCTTCATCATCTGGTACAGAGGGATAGCCTTCTCACCCAACCGGCTTATGAACCGGCTTAAAGCCGCAATACGACCCGCCAAACGTTGAACATCATTGATACACGCCGGTTTAGCCAGAGAGGTGATAGCCTTGATCTTCTCCGGGTTAGCTTCAAGACCCCTTTCCGAAACCAGAAAACCCAAAAGCTTGCCTGCTGGCACACCAAAAACACACTTGGCCGGGTTTAGCATCATCTTGTAGACCCGGAGATTGTCAATGGTCTCCTTTAAATCATCTATCAGGGTCTCCTTCTTCCTGGACTTCACCGCAATATCATCCACATAAGCGCGAACATTGCGCCCAATTTGATCATGGAGGCAATTTCGCACACACCACTAGTAAGTCGCCTAGGCACACTTGAGCCCAAAAGCCATAGACACGTAGCAGAAGGATCCAAAGGGAGTAATAAAAGTTGTCTTCTCCTGGTCCTTAACTGCCATTTTGATCTGATGATAACCAGAATAAGCATCCAAAAAGCTCAGATGCTCACAACCAGCCGTAGCATTAATAATCTGATCAATACGGGGGAGAGCAAAGGGATCAGCCGGACAAGCCTTGTTTAAGTCCGTATAATCCACACACATGCGCCAGGTGCCATTTTTCTTAAGTACCAGCACCGGGTTAGCCAACCATTCGGGGTGAAAAACTGTTGGGGAACGTAGTAATTTCAAAAAAATTCCTACGCACACGAAGATCATGGTGATGCATAGCAACGAGGGGGGAGAGTGTTGTCAACGTACCCTCGTAGACCGAAAGCGGAAGCGTTAGCACAACGCGGTTGATGTAGTCGTATGTCTTCACGATCCGACCGATCAAGTACCGAACGTACGGCACCTCCGAGTTCAGCACACGTTCAGCCCGATGATGTCCTCGAACTCCGATCCAGCCGAGTGTTGAGGGAGAGTTTCGTCAGCACGACGGCGTGGTGACGATGATGATGTTCTACCGACGAAGGGCTTCGCCTAAGCACCGCTACAGTATTATCGAGGTGGACTATGGTGGAGGGGGGCACCGCACACGGCTAAAATATCAAACGATCAATTCTTGTGTCTCTAGGGTACCCCCCTGCCCCCGTATATAAAGGAGCAAGGGGGCGAGGTGTGGCCGGCCAGGAGGAGGCGCGCCAGGAGGATTCCTACTCCCACCGGGAGTAGGACTCCCTCCCTTCCTTGTTGGAATAGGAGAAGGGGAAAAGAAGTGGAGGAGAAGAAGGAAAAGGGGGGCGCCGCCCCCTTCTCCTTGTCCTATTCGGACTAGGGGAGGGGCGCGCGGCCCTTGCCCTGGCCGCCTCTCCTCTTCTCCACTAAGGGCCGCTATGGCCCATTAACCCCCGGGGGGTTCCGGTAACCCCTCCGGTACTCTAGTAAAATCCCGATTTCACCTGGAACACTTCCGATATCCAAATATAGGCTTCCAATATATCAATCTTTATGTCTCGACCATTTCGAGACTCCTCGTCATATCCGTGATCACATCTGGGACCCGAACAACCTTCGGTACATCAAAACTCATAAACTCATAATATAACTGTCATTGAAACTTTAAGCGTGCGGACCCTACGGGTTCGAGAACTATGTGGACATGACCGAGACACGTCTCCGGTCAATAACCAATAGTGGAACCTGGATGCTCATATTGGTCCCACATATTCTACGAAGATCTTTATCGGTCAGACCGCATAACAACATACGTTGTTCCCTTTGTCATCGGTATGTTACTTGCCCGAGATTCGATCGTCGGTATCTCAATACCTAGTTCAATCTCGTTACTGGCAAGTCTCTTTACTCGTTCCGTAATACATCATCCCGCAACTAACTCATTAGTTGCATTGCTTGCAAGGCTTAAGTGATGTGCTTTACCGAGCGGGCCCAGAGATACCTCTCCGACAATCGGAGTGACAAATCCTAATCTCGAAATACGCCAACCCAACAAGTACCTTCGGAGACACCTGTAAAGGACCTTTATAATCACCCAGTTATGTTGTGACATTTGGTAGCACACAAAGTGTTCCTCCGGTAAACGGGAGTTGCATAATCTCATAGTCATAGGAACATGTATAAGTCATGAAGAAAGCAATAGCAACATACTAAATGATCGAGTGCTAAGCTAACGGAATGGGTCAAGTCAATCACATCATTCTCCTAACGATGTGATCCCGTTAATCAAATGACAACTCATGTCAATGGCTAGGAAACATAACCATCTTTGATCAACGAGCTAGTCAAGTAGAGGCATACTAGTGACACTCTGTTTGTCTATGTATTCACACAAGTATTATGTTTCCAGTTAACACAATTCTAGCATGAATAATAAACATTTATCATGATATAAGGAAATAAATAATAACTTTATTATTGCCTCTAGGGCATATTTCCTTCAGTCTCGCACTTGCACTAGAGTCAACAATCCAGATTACACAGTAACGATTCTAACATCCATGGAGCCTTGGTGCTGATCATGTTTTGCTCATGGAAGAGGCTTAGTCAACGGGTCTGCAACATTCAGATCCGTATGTATCTTGCAAATTTCTATGTCTCCCACCTGGACTAAATCCCGGATGGAATTGAAGCGTCTCTTGATGTGCTTGGTTCTCTTGTGAAATCTGGATTCCTTTGCCAAGGCAATTGCACCAGTATTGTCACAAAAGATTTTCATTGGACCCGATGCACTAGGTATGACACCTAGATCGGATATGAACTCCTTCATCCAAACTCCTTCATTTGCTGCTTCCGAAGCAGCTATATACTCCGCTTCACACGTAGATCCCGCCACAACGCTTTGTTTAGAACTGCACCAACTGACAGCTCCACTGTTCAATGTAAACACGTATCCGGTTTGCGATTTAGAATCGTCCGGATCAGTGTCAAAGCTTGCATTGACGTAATCATTTACGACTAGCTCTTTGTCACCTCCATAAACGAGAAACATATCCTTAGTCCTTCTCAGGTATTTCAGGAGGTTCTTGACCGTTGTCCAGTGATCCACTCCTGGATTACTTTGGTACCTCCCTGCTAGACTTATAGCAAGGCACACATCAGGTCTGGTACACAGCATTGCATACATGATAGAGCCTATGGCTGAAGCATAGGGAACATCTTTCATCTTCTCTCTATCTTCTGCAGTGGTCGGGCATTGAGTCCTACTCAACTTCACACCTTGTAACATAGGCAAGAACCCTTTCTTTGCTTGATCCATTTTGAACTTCTTCAAAACTTTGTCAAGGTATGTGCTTCGTGAAAGTCCAATTAAGCGTCTTGATCTATCTCTATAGATCTTGATGCCCAATATATAAGCAGCTTCACCGAGGTCTTTCATTGAAAAACTCTTATTCAAGTATCCCTTTATGCTATCCAGAAATTCTATATCATTTCCAATCAACAATATGTCATCCACATATAATATCAGAAATGCTACAGAGCTCCCACTCACTTTCTTGTAAATACAGGCTTCTCCAAAAGTCTGTACAAAACCAAATGCTTTGATCACACTATCAAAGCATTTATTCCAACTCCGAGAGCTTGCACCAGTCCATAAATGGATCGTTGGAGCTTGCACACTTTGTTAGCTCCCTTTGGATCGACAAAACCTTCTGGTTGCATCATATACAACTCTTCTTCCAGAAATCCATTCAGGAATGCAGTTTTGACATGCATTTGCCAAATTTCATAATCATAAAATGCGGCAATTGCTAACATGATTCAGACAGACTTAAGCATCGCTACGGGTGAGAAAGTCTCATCGTAGTCAGTCCCTTGAACTTGTCGAAAACCTTTTGCAACAAGTCGAGCTTTATAGACAGTAACATTACCGTCAGCGCCGGTCTTCTTCTTGAAGATCCATTTATTCTCAATGGCTTGCCGATCATCGGGCAAGTCAACCAAAGTCCACACTTTGTTCTCATACATGGATCCCATCTCAAATTTCATGGCCTCAAGCCATTTTGCGGAATCTGGGCTCACCATCGCTTCTTCATAGTTCGTAGGTTCGTCATGGTCTAGTAACATAACCTCCAGAACAGGATTACCGTACAACTCTGGTGCGGATCTTACTCTGGTTGACCTACGAGGTTCAGTAACAACTTGATCTGAAGTTCCATGATCATCATCATTCACTTCTTCACTAATTGGTGTAGGCGTCACAGGAACCGGTTTCTGTGATGAACTACTTTCCAATAAGGGAGCAGGTACAGTTACCTCATCAAGTTCTACTTTCCTCCCACTCACTTCTTTCGAGAGAAACTCCTTCTCTAGAAAGGATCCATTCTTAGCAACGAATGTCTTGCCTTCGGATCTGTGATAGAAGGTGTACCCAATAGTCTCCTTTGAGTATCCTATGAAGACACATTTCTTCGATTTGGGTTCGAGCTTATCAGGTTGAAGTTTTTTCACATAAGCATCGCAGCCCCAAACTTTAAGAAACGACAACTTTGGTTTCTTGCCAAACCATAGTTCATAAGGCGTCGTCTCAACGGATTTCGACGGTGCCCTATTTAACGTGAATGCAGCCGTCTCTAAAGCATAACCCCAAAACGATAGCGGTAAATCAGTAAGAGACATCATAGATCGCACCATATCTAGTAAAGTACGATTACGATGTTCGGACACACCATTACGCTGTGGTGTTCTAGGTGGCGTGAGTTGCGAAACTATTCCGCATTGTTTCAAATGTAGACCAAACTCGTAACTCAAATATTCTCCTCCACAATCAGATCGTAGAAACTTTATTTTCTTGTTACGATGATTTTCAACTTCACTCTGAAATTCTTTGAACTTTTCAAATGTTTCAGAGTTATGTTTCATTAAGTAGATATACCCATATCTGCTTAAATCATGTGTGAAGGTGAGAAAATAACGATATCCGCCGCGAGCCTCAACATTCATCGGACCACATACATCTGTGTGTATGATTTCCAACAAATCTGTTGCTCTCTCCATAGTTCCGGAGAACGGCATTTTAGTCATCTTGCCCATGAGGCACGGTTCGCAAGTACCAAGTGATTCATAATCAAGTGGTTCCAAAACTCCATCAGTATGGAGTTTCTTCATGCGCTTTACACCGATATGACCTAAACGGAGTGCCACAAATAAGTTGCACTATCATTATCAACTCTGCATCTTTTGGCTTCAACATTATGAATATGTGTATCACTACTATCGAGATTCATCAAAAATAGACCACTCTTCAAGGGTGCATGACCATAAAAGATATTACTCATATAAATAGAACAACCATTATTCTCTGATTTAAATGAATAACCGTCTCGCATCAAACAAGATCCAGATATAATATTCATGCTCAACGCAGGCACCAAATAACAATTATTTAGGTCTAATACTAATCCCGAAGGTAGATGTAGAGGTAGCGTGCCGACGACGATCACATCGACTTTCGAACCGTTTCCCACGCGCATTGTTACCTCGTCCTTGGCCAGTGTTCGCTCAATCCGTAGTCCCTGTTTCGAGCTGCAAATATTAGCAACAGAACCAGTATCAAATACCCAGGTGCTACTGCGAGCTCTAGTAAGGTACACATCAATAACATGTATATCACATATACCTTTGTTCACCTTGCCATCCTTCTTATCCGCCAAATACTTGGGGCAGTTCCGCTTCCAGTGACCAGTCTGCTTGCAGTAGAAGCACTCAGTCTCAGGCTTAGATCCAGACTTGGGTTTCTTCTCTTGAGCAGCAACTTGCTTGCTGTTTGTCACGACCGGTTTTTCAATAAAATAATTATTGAGAAACCAATCCCTGTTACGGACCAGCGAGGAAGAATTCCTTCTCACTGATAGACAATACATTGGTCACAGAAGAAAAATACCAGGAGTACTAAATATAATACAAAGTTGAGCAGAGACTGCCCAACAATTTATTACATACACGCCGATAAAACAACGCGGCGGATCGGGTGGCAAACTACTAACTCACGATAAAAACGGTGGTGGAAATATCATCGCGAAGCGAGTGACATGATTCCAGAATACTACAACTCTTCGAGCGTCGGAGTGAGGCCCGAGTAGACTTATTGCGGGGGGCGGAAGCGTAAACAACATAAGTGACCAATATCCGGGATCGCGCAGGACTGACTGGGACTCCTCTAGGCATCGGACGCGCTATCAAACTCTTCATCCAAGAGATCGCCTTCGTCAACATCTGGCCAAATCAACAAGCCAGGTGAGTACTATGAAAGTACTCGCAAGACAGTTCGGACATAAGGTATAACAAATGCAAACATGAAACACATGAACAAGTTAACCAGAGCGATCAGACATAGAGATAATAAATACTGGGTGCCAAGCGAGGGTCTGAATGACGCCTCGAGCGGAAACTGCAGAATAGTAATGCGGGTGCCAAACGAGTGTCTGAAAGACTCCTCGAGCGGAAAATGCGGAATAATAATACTGGTGCCAAACGAGTGTCTGAAAGACTCCTCGAGCGAAAAAATGCGGAATAATAATACTGGTGCCAAACGAGTGTCTGAAAGACTCCTCGAGCGGAAAATGCGGAATAATAATAATGGTGCCAAACGAGTGTTTGAAAGACTCCTCGAGAGGAAAATGCAGAATAATAATGCCACAGTCGGGCGTCGGGGCGACACCACATAAAGGGCTTATAACAGAAAGTAAAGACAGTGCATGCCGCAGTCGGACGTCTGAGCGACATCACATAAAGGGCTTATATCGAAAGTGAGAAACGAGTACACGCCACAGTCGGACGTCTGCGCGACGTCACATAAAGGGCTTATATCACAACTCATTAATACAATAGCTCGGAGACATAAATTATCACAAGCATGAGACACAAAATAAAGTTAGTCCATCAACTGGAATAACAATAAATCTGAGATTTTACCGCTTGAGCTTGTTCACCGGGGGCAAGATTTTCACACGGATAGATTTGGATGTAAAGTCTACATTACTGATCATGGATACGATGATTTGGAAAGAATTGACTCTGCAGAGTTTGTACTTAACCACAGCCAACGGATTTCAGTAGTCACGGGGACTAGTTCCGTCTACGGTGTTCTGGAAGGAACACGTCTAACCAGTACACACCCAATTTAACCATCCGAAGCCAGGGATCACCCTCGGCAACATTCAGGAAAAACCCTGAGTCGGGGAGGCTACAACCTCGCGTAGCATGGGATCAAATTTCTATACGCGCGCTATAAGGGGGTGCCCCCCCTCTCGGTCCCAACCGGAAACACCCATGCCCCCTGACCGAATGACTGGCTTTAATCCTGGGCCAAGGTACCATCATCCCGGCCTCTTTGTTTGGTGTGTACACGGAAAGAGGTTACCAACTTACTAAACCGTATCCTGGCAATGAGACATGTGGTAGCACGGAAAGGGGAAGGGACGATAACACGGCTCCAACCATGTTAACGTCGGAAAAATCGGATGACACAAGGCTGGCATGCTACAACAGTACCACCTTGCTGCCCTTCATGTCACCACATGATTAGGCCACCTCTCATCAGAGGTCATCGCAACTTTGGAACATGCGGGAAAAGATCGATAACGTGGCTCCAACCACGTTAACATCGAAGAAAGTCGGATGACGCAAGGCTGGAATGCTACAACAGTACCACCTTGCTGCCCTTCATGTCACTACATGATTAGGCCACCTCTCATCAGAGGTCATCGCAACTTCGGAACAACCGGGTCGTTGCCTTACAAGCAACGAGGTATTTATCGACACTCACATGCCACGCACAAACTTTCACATGAACATGCAAAACATCTGCCATATCAAATGTTCAAACATGCTTGCCTGGTTCGGAGAAGTCGGAGTCTAGCTCGGCGAAGTTCGCGGCTCCGTCGCCTCTCCCGGAACCTACGGCAATCACGAAACGGGTTCTAACGTGAAAAACCAACACATGCACAGAAACTTTGCCAAATATTTTTCAAATAAATCCCATAAAAAACTAGACAAAATTTGGAGATTGACAGAAAAAGAATCACTCAAAAATACCTTTTCATTAAAAAGTTATAAAGGTTTCTGTCCAAGGACCTTTCTATAATGAAACGGAAAAGTTCCAGGGTTTTAACTGAGAAAACAGAAAACGCTTCGGCTGGGAATGCGCAAGCGCAAGGAGAAAACGTATTTTGCCCGAAGGCGCCAACAGAAAACGGTTCGGGGAAATAAAACAGAGGCTGACACGCGGGGCCCGCATGTCAGGTTTTAAAGCTCGCCGGCGCCCGAAGACGGCGGTGGACGCCGGCGTCGAACCACGGCGAGTTAGGAGAAACGGAGGGTACCAAGAGCTTCAGTGTCTTCTTCCGCGTCGGTGGGTGGTGGACTCGTCCAACGGGGAGCACCACGTCGACGGCGACACTATCTCCGGCGGACGGCGGTTCGGGTGAGGTTGGGGAACTCCGGTGGAGGGCTGCAAAGTACGAATTGAGGCGCGGGTCAGAAGGGGTGATGCAAGGAGAAGCTACTGGCAAGAGAATGGGGGCTGCGGAGCACACACGGGGGCGAATCGGGCTGGATCCCGTGGCGGATCGCGGCGGCCGGAGTCGAGGAAGGAGACCCCCTCGCGGCTCTACCAGTGGCTGGGCGTGCTCTAGGGGAAGTGTAGGGCTGGTGGGTGCTCGAGTTGAAGCTCGGGGCCCCTATTTATAGGCAGATCGACGGGGTGGCCGTGAACGGAGAATCTCCGGCGAGCGATTACGGTGGAGCAGTGGGTTGGCAGGGGCTTTGAGCGGTCGAGCAGCATCAGTGGATGTTACTGGACTCGATTTGCAGCTGAACGGGGTTGGTCTTGGCGTAATGGCGTCGGTCCACGGTGAGGTGACCGCACGGGCTCAACGGCGGCAGAGAGCGCGCTCCGCGCCCTGGGGTTCACGACGAGAGCGGCAGCGCATTCGGGGGAGTGGGCGGCCACGCGGCGGGCTCCGGTGGTGTGGGCGGCGCTGGGTGGAGTCGGCGGCGCCGTGTCTCCCGCTGGCGTCCGCAAAGCCGCCGCCGGCGTCGGTCACGGGGCGGCGCACCTCCTGCTGCTCGTCACCGACGCCCGCAAGATGCTAGGCACTCGTGCGGTGCAGGAACGAGAGGGCGAGGACGAGGAACAAGGCGACACGAGGGTACTGGCGAGATCGACGCCCGTTTCTGAAGAAAACGACAGCAGCCACTTGACTGAACTCTGAACTTACTGAATCTTGACAGTGACCAAGCATTGCAGGTGTTCGACAGTAGGTTTTGGTAAAGAGATAAATTGTTCTGGAGCTGTAACTTGGTGAGATGATCACTCAAAGCACCCAGGGGCTGCATGAATTTACTTGGAATTTTTGGAGAAAGTTTTGAATGAATTTCACCAAATTTGGCAAATCTGGTCCAAACTTGCAGCTGATGTAGTTTGAAATTTTTGAACTGGAGACCAGTGGATCTTCATGGTTCCAGGTTGAGGGTTCAAAGGACTAGGAGGGGAAAAAGGTTTGGTGGCAAAAATCAAAACAGAAAAAGGAGTTCCTTTGTAAATCTCCAAGTGCTATAAGAGAAGACAGAAATTTATTTGAATAGAATTTGAAAGGGAATGATCACATGAGGAGGTTCAACTTGCTGGGTTTGATGCAAATCATGATCCAAAGGTGAGGGAAGGGTTAGGAGAGAGGATTTGCACTAATGCCATGGCAAGAAGGAATAGTTGAAAGTGGCAAAGGACTTTCCAAAAGCCATAGTGCAAATTCAAGAAAAGGTTTTCAAAAGTTATTCTCTCAAATGAAAAACATTTTGTCTTGAGCCCAAATGAAGAGCAAGAACTCCCCAGGTCAAAGGCAGATCTTGGGTGAATTCAAATAAAAATTTTGCCATAAAGAAAAATATTTGAGAGTGAGAGTTCTCTTGAAGAAAATTTCTAAATCACTCCCTTCAAGTCAAATAAAAATCTTTTTTGAAAAATTCAATAGAAACTTGGGTGTCACACTGTTCTTCTTGAAGTTCCCCTTCTTCTTCCCTTTGCCCTTTTTCTTGAAACTGGTGGTCTTATTGACCATCAACACTTGATGCTCCTTCTTGATTTCTACCTCCGCAGCCTTTAGCATTGCGAAGAGCTCGGGAACCGTCTTATCCATCCCTTGCATGTTATAGTTCATCACGAAGCTCTTGTAGCTTGGTGGCAGTGATTGAAGAATTCTGTCAATGACGCTATCATCCAGAAGATTAACTCCCAGTTGAATCAAGTGATTGTTATACCCAGACATTTTGAGTATATGCTCACTGACAGAACTATTCTCCTCCATCTTGCAGCTGTAGAACTTATTGGAGACTTCATATCTCTCAATCCGAGCATTTTCTTGAAATATTAACTTCAACTCCTAGAACATCTCATATGCTCCATGACGTTCAAAACGTCGTTGAAGTCCCGGTTCTAAGCCGTAAAGCATGGCACACTAAACTATCGAGTAGTCATCAGCTTTGCTCTGCCAGACGTTCATAACATCTAGTGTTGCTCCTGCAGCAGGTTTGGCACCTAGCGGTGCTTCCAGGACGTAATTCTTCTGTGCAGCAATGAGGATAATCCTCAAGTTACGGACCCAGTCCGTGTAATTGCTACCATCATCTTTCAACTTTGCTTTCTCAAGGAACGCATTAAAATTCAACGGAACAACAGCACGGGCCATCTATCTACAATCAACATAGACAACAAGATACTATCAGGTACTAAGTTCATGATAAATTGAAGTTCAATTAATCATATTACTTAAGAACTCCCACTTAGATAGACATCCCTCTAATCCTCTAAGTGATCGCGTGATCCAAATCAACTAAACCATAACCGATCATCACGTGAAATGGAGTAGCTTTCAATGGTGAACATCATTATGTTGATCATATCTACTATATGATTCACGCTCGACCTTTCGGTCTCAGTGTTCCGAGGCCATATCTGCATATGCTAGGCTCGTCAAGTTTAACCCGAGTATTCCGCGTGTGCAAAACTGGCTTGCACCCGTTGTAGATGGACGTAGAGCTTATCACACCCGACCATCACGTGGTGTCTGGGCACGAAGAATTTGGCAACGGTGCATACTCAGGGAGAACACTTTTATCTTGAAATTTAGTGAGAGATCATCTTATAATGCTACCGTCAATCAAAGCAAGATAAGATGCATAAAACATAGACATCACATGCAATCAATATAAGTGATATGATATGGCCATCATCATCTTGTGCTTGTGATCTCCATCTCCGAAGCACCGTCACGATCATCATCGTCACCGGCGCGGCACCTTGATCTCCATCGTAGCATCACTGTCGTCTCGCCAATCTTATGCTTCTACGACTATCGCTATCGCTTAGTGATAAAGTAAAGCATTACAGGGCGATTGCATTGCATACAATAAAGCGACAACCATATGGCTCCTGCCAGTTGCCGATAACTCGGTTACAAAACATGATCATCTCATACAATAAAATTTAGCATCATGTCTTGACCATATCACATCACAACATGCCCTGCAAAAACAAGTTAGACGTCTTCTACTTTGTTGTTGCAAGTTTTATGTGGCTGCTACTGGGCTTAGAAAGAACCGTTCTTACCTATGCATCAAAACCAAAACGATAGTTTGTCAAGTTGGTGATGTTTTAACCTTCGCAAGGACCGGGCGTAGCCACACTCGGTTCAACTAAAGTTGGAGAAACCGACACCCGCCAGCCACCTGTGTGCAAAGCACGTCGGTAGAACCAGTCTCGCGTAAGCGTACGCGTAATGTTGGTCCGGGCCGCTTCATCCAACAATACCGCCGAACAAAAGTATGACATGCTGGTAAGCAGTATGTCTTATATCGCCCACAACTCACTTGTGTTCTACTCGTGCATATGACATCTACGCATAAAACCAGGATTGGATGCCACTGTTGGGGAATGTAGTAATTTCAAAAAAATTCCTACGCACACGCAAGATCATGGTGATGCATAGCAATGAGAGGGGAGAGTGTTGTCCACATACCCTCGTAGACTGAAAGCGGAAGCGTTAGCACAACGCGGTTGATGTAGTCGTACGTCTTCACGATCCGACCGATCAAGTACCGAACGTACGGCACCTCCGAGTTCAGCACACGTTCAGCCCGATGACGTCCCTCGAACTCCGATCCAGCCGAGTGCTGAGGGAGAGTTTCGTCAGCATGACGGCGTGGTGACGATGATGATGTTCTACCGACGCAGGGCTTCGCCTAAGCACCGCTACAGTATTATCGAGGTGGACTATGGTGGAGGGGGGCACCGCACACGGCTAAAAGATCAAACGATCAATTGTTGTGTCTCTAGGGTGCCCCCCTGCCCCTGTATATAAAGGAGCAAGGGGGAAGGTGCGGCCGGCCAGGAGGAGGCGCGCCAGGAGGAGTCCTACTCCCACCGGGAGTAGGACTCCCTCCCTTCCTTGTTGGAATAGGAGAAGGGGGAAAAGAAGTGGAGGAGAAGAAGGAAAAGGGGGGGCGCCCCTTCTCCTTGTCCTATTCGGACCAGGGGAGGGGCGCGCGGCCCTTGCCCTGGCCGCCTCTCCTCTTCTCCACTAAGGCCCACTATGGCCCATTAACCCCCGGGGGGTTCCGGTAACCCCTCCGGTACTCCGGTAAAATCCCGATTTCACCCGGAACACTTCCGATATCCAAATATAGGCTTCCAATATATCAATCTTTATGTCTCGACCATTTCGAGACTCCTCGTCATGTCCGTGATCACATCCGGGACCCGAACAACCTTTGGTACATCAAAACTCATAAACTCATAAGATAATTGTCATCGAAACTTTAAGCGTGCGGCCCCTACGGGTTCGAGAACTATGTGGACATGACCGCACGTCTCTGGTCAATAACCAATAGCGGAACCTCGATGCTCATATTGGCTCCCACATATTCTACGAAGATCTTTATCGGTCAGACCGCATAACAACATACGTTGTTCCCTTTGTCATCGGTATGTTACTTGCCCGAGATTCGATCGTCGGTATCTCAATACCTAGTTCAATCTCGTTACTGGCAAGTCTCTTTACTCGTTCCGTAATACATCATCCCGCAACTAACTCATTAGTTGCACTGCTTGCAAGGCTTAAGTGATGTGCTTTACCGAGTGGGCCCAGAGATACCTCTCCGACAATCGGAGTGACAAATCCTAATCTCGAAATACGCCAACCCAACAAGTACCTTCGGAGACACCTGTAGAGCACCTTTATAATCACCCAGTTACGTTGTGACATTTGGTAGCACACAAAGTGTTCCTCCGGTAAACGGGGGTTGCATAATCTCATAGTCATAGGAACATGTATAAGTCATGAAGAAAGCAATAGCAACATACTAAACGATCAAGTGCTAAGCTAACGGAATGGGTCAAGTCAATCACATCATTCTCCTAATGATGTGATCCCGTTAATCAAATGACTACTCATGTCAATGGCTAGGAAACATAACCATCTTTGATCAACGAGCTAGTCAAGTAGAGGCATACTAGTGACACTCTGTTTGTCTATGTATTCACACAAGTATTATGTTTCCGGTTAATACAAGTCTAGCATGAATAATAAACATTTACCATGATATAAGGAAATAAATAATAACTTTATTATTGCCTCTAGGGCATATTTTCTTCAAAAACTTGAATAATGAACCCAGCCGCCAAGAGCCGGGTTACCTCCTCACCAATAGCCTTGCGCCTCTCTTCATTGAAATGGCGAAGGAATTGTTTGACCAGTTTAAACTTCGAATCAATATTGAGAGTGTGCTTAGCGAGTTCCCTCGGTACACCTGGCATGTTTGAAGGCTTCCATGCAAAGATGTTCCGGTTCTCACGGATGAGCACGCTTTCCTATTTCGGATCCAAATTAGGACTGATACTGAACTGCTTGGATGAGTCACCAGGAACGAAGTCAACTAGCTTAGTGTCATCCGCCAACCTAAACTTCAACAAGGGGTCATGCTCTGTGGTTGGCTTCTTCAAAGATGTCATATCCGCCGGGTCAACATTATCCTTGTAAAATTTCAACTCCTCTGTTTCACAAACAGACTCAGCGTAAGCAGCATTGCCTTCTTCACACTCCAAGGCTATCTTGCGACTCCCATGCACTGTTATCGTGCCCTTGTGACCCCGCATCTTCAACTGCAAATAAACATAACAAGGCCTTGCCATGAACTAGCATAAGCCGGCCGCCCAAACAGAGCATGATAAGGGTTCTTGATTTTAACCACTTCAAAGGTCAACGTCTCGGATCTGGAATCATTTTCATCTCCAAAAGCAACCTCCAAAGATATTTTTCCAACTGGATATGCTGACTTACCAGGCACCACATCGTGAAAAACAATGTTCGACGGCTTAAGGTTTTTGTCAGTCAATCCCATGCGACGAAAAGTTCCATAGTAAAGGATATTGATGTTGCTGCCTCCATCCATGAGCACCTTTGTGAATTTGTATCCTCCAACCTGAGGCGCCACCACCAGCGCCAAGTGACCTGGATTGTCAACCCGGGGCGGGTGATCCTCACGACTCCAGAGAATGGGGTGTTCAGACCATCGCAGATAACGGGGCACCGCCGGCTCAACAGCGTTCATTGCCCTTTTATGAAGCTTCTGGTCCCACTTACATAAACTTGTGGTGAAGACGTGGTACGCCCACTACTTAACTGCTTCGGGTTACTCTGATAACTAGACTGCCGCTGCTAATTCCCCTGATTATTCTGTTGGTTGTAACCACCCTGATTACCTTGACCTTGAAAACCGGAACTTGAACCGCCCCCTCCATGACCCGGACCATGAGGGTTGGACCCTGAACCGCCATTCGGGCCATGGTTATGCTGAAGAGATGAGAATCCTTGAACTCTCGCATGATATAACAATCTTTCCACAAATGGGCCGATGGTCGCTCATGTGTTCCGTGCTTCGGACATGGCTGATTCATCATTGCCTCAAGGTCGAATTTTGAGCCTCCAGACTTAGCCGGCCTCCCCTTGCGACGCTGGTTATTATTCTGCATACCAGTGTTGGCCATGAAGTCTAGATTCCCTTCGGCTCTGCGTTTACCATTGCCGCCCTGACTGGCCGGGTTGTGTTGCTGCCCTTTCATGCTGTTACTCTTCTTTCCCTTGCCCGTCCTTTCATCATCAGACTCGGCGTCCTTGGTACCATCAGAGTCAGCATACTTGACAAGGGCCGCCATGAGCTCCCCCATGTCATTGCAATGGCACTTAAGCCGCCCAAGTTTCTGTTTGAGAGGGAGGAAATGGCAATTTTTCTCCAACATCAAAACTGCTGAGCCGACGTTGATACTATCTGATGAGTATATGATAGTTGAGACCCGACGCACCCAGCTGGTTGTTGACTTGCCCTCACCTTGAACACAAGAGACTAAATCCATGATTGACATAGGCTGCTTGCACGTATCTTTGAAATTTTGAATAAAACGGGCCTTCAGCTCCGCCCATGACCCAATGGAGTTGGCGTGCAGCCCCTTCAACCAAGTACGAGCCGGCCCTTCCAACATCATGGTGAAATACTTAGCACATGCAGCTTCACTAACATCTAACATCTCCATGGCCATCTCATAACTCTCCACCCAGGCTTTAGGGGGGCTGATCTGCTATGTAATTAGGCACCTTACGAGGACCCTTGAAATCCTTAGACAGACGCTCGTTACGCAGAGCCGGCACTAAACACGGCACACCCAAACTTCTGGAGGTCATGCCTGCCTCCACCGAATTCATCGGGTAAGCCGGGGCCTGTTGATGAGCCGCTAGCTGAGCCGCTAGCTCGGCCTCCCTACACGCTTTGCCCTCATCCACCAAAGTCTGGGCATTGGCTCCACCATGCAGCGGGTCATGCCTGCGGGGCTGGTTACGGCGTTGTTCAGTACTTGAGACTGCTGGTGAGTCAAGTGTGCCGGCTGTAACTCCGGCTCGGACGAGGGGTTGAGTGAATCCGCTCACGACTATAGGAATAAGCCACTTGCTGCTCCAACGCTGTCTGAAGAAGTTCTCTGGCTCTCCTTGCTTCAACCGCCTTCGGAGACTCACCCTCAACTGGCAGAGCCGCCAATCGTGTTGCCGCAGCAATCATATTGTCCAAGGGGTTGGAGTAATGACCCAGTGGCGTTAAAACATGCTGAGGCGGGGTATTATTCACCCATGGAGGGCCCTGATGACCCACAAGTATAGGGGATCTATCGTAGTCCTTTTGATAAGTAAGAGTGTCGAACCCAACGAGGAGCAGAAGGAAATGATAAGCGGTTTTCAGCAAGGTATTCTCTACAAGCACTGAAATTATAGGTAACAGATAGTTTGGTGATAAGATAACTTGTAACGAGCAATAAGTAACAAAAGTAAATAAAGTGCAGCAAGGTGGCCCAATCCTTTTTGTAGCAAAGGACAAGTCTAGACAAACTCTTATATAAAGAAAAGCGCTCCCGAGGACACATGGGAATTATCGTCAAGCTAGTTTTCATCACGTTCATATGATTCGCGTTCGGTACTTTGATAATTTGATATGTGGGTGGACCGGTGCTTGGGTGCTGTCCTAACTTGGACAAACATCCCACTTATGATTAACTCCTATTGCAAGCATCCGCAACTACAAAAGAAGTATTAAGGTAAACCTAACCATAGCATGAAACATATGGATCCAAATCAACCCCTTACGAAGCAATGCATAAACTAGGGTTTAAGCTTCTGTCACTCTAGCAACCCATCATCTATTTATTACTTCCCAATGCCTTCCTCTAGGCCCAAATAATGGTGAAGTGTCATGTAGTAGACGTTCACATAACACCACTAGAGGAGAGACAACATACATCTCATCAAAATATCGAACGAATACCAAATTCACATGACTACTAATAGCAAGACTTCTCCCATGTCCTCAGGAACAAACGTAACTACTCACAAAGCATATTCATGTTCATAATTAGAGGAGTATTAATATGCATATAGGATCTGAACATATGATCTTCCACCAAATAAACCAACTAGCATCAACTACAAGGAGTAATCAACACTACTAGCAACCTACAGGTACCAATCCCAGACTTAGAGACAAGAATTGGATACAAGAGATGAACTAGGGTTTGAGAGGAGATGGTGCTGGTGAAGATGTTGATGAAGATTGGCCCCCTCCCAATGAGAGGAGAGTTGGTGATGACAATGGCGATGATTTCCCCCTCCCGGAGGGAAGTGTCCCCGACAGAACAGCTCCGCTAGAGCCCTAGATTGGTTCCGCCAAGGTTCCGCCTCGTGGCCGCGAAGTCTCGTCCCGAAAGCTTGCTTACGATTTTTCTTCGGATGAAAGACTTCACATAGCAGAAGATGAGCACCTGAGGGCCAACAGGGGGCCCACGAGGCAGGGGGGCGTGCCCAGGGGGTAGGGCGCGCCCCCCACCCTCGTGGCCAGGGTGTGGGGCCCCTCTGGTATTTCTTCCGCTTAGTATTTTTTATTATTTCCAAAAACAACTTCCGTGGAGTTTCAGGACTTTCGGAGTTGTGCAGAATAGGTCTCTAATATTTGCTCCTTTTCCAGCCCAGAATTCCAGCTGTCGGCATTCTCCCTCCTTATGTAAACCTTGTAAAATAAGAGAGAATAGGCATAAGTATTGTGACATAATGTGTAATAACAGCCCATAATGCAACAAATATTGATATAAAAGCATGATGCAAAATGGACGTATCAACTCCCCCAAGCTTAGACCTCGCTTGTCCTCAAGCGGAAGCCGATAACGATAAATATGTCCACATGTTTAGAGGTAGAGGTGTCAATAAAATAAAATAGGGACATGAGGGCATCATGATTAATCTTATAACAGCAACATATATGGATATTGTCATATGATTTCTTATGCTCAAGTAATAATCTATTCACAATGCAAAGTATGAATCAGAAACTTTATTGAGAACTAACAAACTATAATCTCAGTCATTGAAGCAATTGCAATTTATCATAACATCAGAAAGAGTCTATGTCAGACCTCTTCACCAAGTCCACATACTTAACTATCATTTAGTCTTTCACAATTGCTAACACTCACGCAATACTTGTGGTTACGGAGTTTTAATCGGACACAGAGAAAATAGGGGCTTATAGTTTCGCCTCCCAACCTTTTACCTCAAGGGTAATGTCAACAATAATAGTTCATGCTAACTTACGTCCAATTAGATATATATGTCAGGATCTTTCCAACACACCGTGCTTGCCAAAGGATAAAATGTAAAAAGGAAAGGTGAAGATCACCATGACTCTTGCATAAGGTAGAAGATAAAAGTAAAAGATAGGCCCTTCGCAGAGGGAAGCAGAGGTTGCCATGCGCTTTCAGGGTTGGATGCACAAAATCTTAATGCGAAGGAACGTCACTTTATATTGCCACTTGTGATATGGACCTTTATTATGCAGTCCGTCGCTTTTATTTCTTCCAGATCACGAGATCGTATAAAGCTTATTTCCTCCACACTAATCAATCATACATATTTAGAGAGCAATTTTTATTGCTTGCACCGATGCCAACTTACTTGAAGGATCTTACTCAATCCATAGGTAGATATGGTGGACTCTCATGGCAAAACTGGGTTTAAGTGTATTTGGAAGCACAAGTAGTATCTCTACTTGGTGCAAAGAATTTGGCTAGCATGAGGGAGAAAGGCAAACTCAACATGTTGGATGATCCATGTCAATATACTTTATCTTAGATATAAGAAAACATAACCCATTACATTGTCTTCCTTGTCCAACATCAACTCTTTAGCATGTCATATTTTAATGAGTGCTCACAATCATAAAAGATGTCCAAGATATATATTTATATGTGAAACCTCTCTTTCTTTATTACTTTCTATTAATTGCAACGATGACCAAAACTATGTTTGCCAACTCTCAACAACTTTTAATCATCATACTCTTTCTATGTGAAGTCATTACTCTCCATAAGATCAATATGATCTCTTTGTTTCTTTTTATTCTTTCTTTTTCTTTTATTCACTGAAGATCATAGCAAGATAATCAAGACCTTGACTCAACACTAATCTCTATTATATAGCTCACGGACTCGATTACATAAAGGGATCATAAAGCAAAACTCAAAGCTAGATCATACTAAAACTTTTATTCTACTAGATCAAAATACTACTAAAAGGATCGAACTAAGAAAAACGGTAAAGATAGAGATGTGGTGGTGATACGATACCGGGGCACCTCCCCCAAGCTTGGCGGTTGCCAAGGGGAGTGCCCATACCCATATGATTATGTCTCCTTTGTTGGTGAAGAAGATGGTGATGATGGAGTTGTTGATGATGGGTAGTCGCACATCGAGCGCAAGAGATCCTCCAACTTGCGGATAATGCCCTTGAGTGCGACGATATGCTCCTTCAACAAAATAATTTCACGTGTGAGATACTTGTTTTGTATACGAGCTAACTCAATCATCTTGAAAGCTTCGATCTCAGTTCGGGTAAGAAGATTGTGATCAAGTTGAAGGGTGTCTTCTGCTGCCGGAACTTGGTCCTCCGTGGCCTTCTTGATCCCTTCATCCTTGTTGATCTCCACGGGTTCTTCCCTCTTCAGCTCTATCTTCATTAGCCAAGCATCGTTGTCACCATTGTTGGAGGAGGACAATTGCGTGATACAGGAGTCAAAACCTTCGGGAGATTATATAATGAATTTTTACCAACCGTAAGAAGTATCGTGCAAGAAAACGGAGTTCGGAGAGCACACGAGGTGCCCACAAGGCAGGGGGCGCGCCCAGGGGGTAGGGCGCGCCCTCCACCCTCGTGGAGCCCTCGTGTCCTTCCCGGACTGCTTCTTATTTTTCTATTTTTCTAAATATTCCAAAACGGAGAAAAATTGCCATTAGAACTGTTTTGGAGTCGGTTTACTTACCGTACCACATACCTATTCCTTTTCGCAGTCTGAAACGTTCCGGAAAGTGTCTCTTATGTATTCCTCTGGGGTTACAGTTTCAATAACATTGGTTTCAACATTTATGGATTACCTGAGATATAATGTTTGATTCTTTGACCGTTCACCACCTTCGGATTTGTGCCCTCGAAGTTGTTGATTTTTATGGCACTGGAACGATAGACCTCCTTGATAATGTAAGGTCCTTCCCATTTAGAGAGAAGTTTTCCTGCAAAAAATCTTAAACGAGAGTTGTATAATAATACATAATCACCTACATTAAACTCACGCTTTTGTATCCTTTTGTCATGCCATCTTTTAACTTTTTCTTTAAACAACTTGGCATTCTCATAGGCTTGGGTTCTCCATTCATCAAGTGAGCTAATGTCAAATAACCTCTTCTCACCGGCAAGTTTGAAATCATAGTTGAGCTCTTTAATGGCCCAATATGCCTTATGTTCTAGTTCGAGAGGTAAGTGACATGCTTTTCCATAAACCATTTTATACGGAGACATACCCATAGGATTTTTATATGCAGTTCTATAGGCCCATAATGCATCATCAAGTTTCTTGGACCAATTCTTTCTAGATCTATTAACAATCTTTTGCAAAATTAATTTGAGCTCTCTATTACTCAATTCTACTTGACCACTAGACTGTGGGTGATAAGGAGATGCAATTCTATGATTAACATCATACTTAGCAAGCATTTTACGGAAAGCACCATGAATAAAATGTGAACCACCATCAGTCATTAAATATCTAGGGACTCCAAACCTCGGAAAAATAACTTCTTTAAGCATCTTAATAGAAGTGTTATGATCAGCACTACTAGTTGGAATAGCTTCTACCCACTTAGTAACGTAATCAACAGCAACTAAAATATGTGTATATCCATTAGAGGCAGGAAACGGTCCCATATAATCAAAGCCCCAAACATCAAATGGTTCAATAACAAGTGAATAATTCATAGGCATTTCTTGACGTCTACTAATATTACCAATTCTTTGACATTCATCACAAGATAGGACAAACTTACGGGCATCCTTGAAGAGAGTAGGCCAATAAAAACCGGATTGCAATACCTTATGTGCAGTTCTATCTCCAGCGTGGTGTCCTCCATAAGCCTCGGAGTGACACTTGCGTAGGATCTGTTCCTGTTCATGCTCAGGTACACAACGTCTAATAACACCATCTACTCCTTCTTTATAAAGATGTGGGTCATCCCAAAAGTAATGTCTCAAATCATAGAAAAACTTTTTCTTTTGCTGGTATGTGAAACTAGGTGGTATAAATTTAGCAACAATGTAATTAGCATAATCAGCATACCATGGAGTAGTACGAGAAGCATTTATGACATTTAATTGTTCATCAGGAAAGCTATCATCAATAGGTAGTGGGTCATCAAGAACATTTTCTAACCTAGACAAGTTGTCTGCAACGGGGTTCTCAGCTCCCTTTCTATCAATAATATGCAAATCAAATTCTTGTAGCAAGAGAACCCATCTAATAAGTCTAGGTTTAGCATCTTTCTTTTCCATAAGATATTTAATAGCAGCATGATCGTGTGAATATTTACTTTAGAATCAACAATATAAGGTCTGAGCTTATCACAAGCAAATACAACTGCTAAAAAATCTTTTTCAGTAGTAGCATAATTTCTCTGGGCATTGTCTAGAGTTTTACTAGCATATTGAATAACATTTAATTTCTTATCAACTCTTTGCCCTAGAACAGCACCTACAGCATAATCACTAGCATCACACATAATTTCAAAGGGTAAATTCCAATCAGGTGGCTGAACAATAGGTGCAGAAATCAATGCTTTCTTAAGTATTTCAAATGCTTCTACACAATCATCATCAAAGACAAATGGTATATCTTTTTGTAATAAATTAGTCAGAGGCCGAGAAATTTTTGAGAAGTCCTTAATGAACCTCCTATAGAATTCGGCGTGACCAAGGAAACTTCTTATACCTTTGATGTCCTTGGGACATGGCATCTTTTCAATAGCATCAACTTTAGCTTTATCAACTTCAATGCCTCTTTCAGAAATTTATGCCCCAAGACAATACCTTCATTAACCATAAAGTGGCACTTCTCCCAATTCAAGACAAGATTAGTTTCTTCACATCTCTGCAAAACTCGATCAAGGTTGCTCAAGCAATCATCAAAAGAGGATCCATAAACGGAGAAATCGTCCATGAAAACCTCACAAATCTTTTCACAAAAGTCAGAGAATATAGCCATCATGCATCTTTGAAAGGTAGCAGGTGCATTACATAAACCAAAAGGCATACGTCTATAAGCAAAAGTACCGAAAGGACAAGTAAATGTGGTCTTAGCTTGATCATCAGCTCACACAGGTATTTGAGAGAAACCAGAATAACCATCTAGAAAGCAAAATGTGTATGTTTGGATAATCTTTCTAGCATTTGATCAATAAAAGGTAAGGGGTAATGATCTTTTTAGTAGCTTTATTTAATTTGCGGAAATCAATTACCATCCTATAACCTGTAATAATTCTTTGCGGAATCAATTCATCTTTATCATTAGGAACGACAGTAATACCTCCCTTCTTAGGGACACAATGGACAGGACTTACCCACTGACTATCAGCAACGGGATAGATTATACCTGCCTCAAGGAGCTTTAGTATTTCCTTTCTTACCACTTCTTTCATTTTAGGATTCAGCCGTCGTTGATGATCAATAACTGGTTTGGCGTCTTTCTCCAAATTTATTTTGTGTTGACATAGAGTGGGACTAATGCCCTTAAGATCATCAAGAGTATATCCAATAGCAGCACGGTGCTTCTTCAGAGTTTTCAATAATTTTTCTTCCTCCTTCTCTGAAAGGTTAGCACTAATAATAACAGGATATATCTTCTTTTCATCAAGATAAGCATATTTAAGAGTATCAGGCAATGGTTTAAGCTCAAACACGGGATCAACCTTGGGTGGAGGAGGATCCCCTAGGATTTCAACAGGCAAGTTGTGTTTCAGAATAGGTCCCTGCTTAAAGAACACTTCATCTATTTCCCTTCTTTCATTCATAAACATATCATTTTCATGGTCTAGCAAATATTGTTCTAAAGGATCACTAGGAGGTACGGCAATAGAAGCAAGACCAATAATTTCATCTTTACTAGGCAATTCCTCTTCACAGTGTTGTCTACGAAATTTAGAGAAATTAAACTCATGAGACATATCACCTAAACCAATTGTAACAACATCCTTTTCGCAGTCTATCTTAGCATTAACAGTGTTTAAGAAGGGTCTACCAAATATAATGGGACAAAAGCTATCTTGTGGGGAACCAAGAACAAGAAAATCAGCAGGATATTTAGTTTTCCCACACAAGACTTCAACATCTCTAACAATCCCAATTGGTGAAATATTATCTCTATTGGCAACTTTAATTGTGACATCAATATCTTCTAACTCAGCAGGTGCAATATCATGCATAATTTCTTTGTATAAGTCAATAGGGATTGCACTAGCACTAGCACCCATATCACACAAGCCATGATAACAATGATCTCCTATTTTAACAGAAATAACAGGCATGCCTACCACAGGTCTATGTTTATCTTTAGCACAAGGTTTAGCAATTCTAGCAGTCTCATTACAGAAATAAATAACATGCCCATCAATATTATCAGCCAAGAGATCTTTAACCATAGCAATATTAGGTTCAACTTTAACTTGCTCAGGAGGTGTATAAGTTCTAATATTGCTTTTACGAACCACAGTTGAAGCTTTAGCATGATCCTTTATCCTAACAGGAAAAGGTGGTTTCTCAACATAAGCAGTAGGAACAATAGGATCATTATAAGTGATAGTCTTTTCTTCAACTTTAATAGGTGCAGCTACTTTTACTTCTATGGGAGGATGATATTTAAACCACTTATCCTTAGGGAGATCAACATGAGTAGCAAAAGATTCACAGAAAGAAGCTACTATCTCAGAGTCAAGTCCATATTTAGTGCTAAATTTACGGAAAACATCGGTATCCATAAAAGATTTAACACAATCAAACTTAGGTGTCATACCTGACTCCTTACCTTCGTCGAGGTCCCAATCTTCAGAGTTGCGTTTAATTCTTTCCAATAAATCCCATTTGAATTCAATAGTCTTCATCATAAAAGAGCCAGCACAAGAAGTATCGAGCATGGTGCGATTGTTGTCAGAAAGCCGAGCATAAAAGTTTTGAATAATCATTTCTCTTGAGAGCTCATGATTGGGGCATGAATATAACATTGACTTAAGCCTCCCCCAAGCTTGAGCGATGCTTTCTCCTTCGCGAGGCCAAAAATTATATATATAATTGCGATCACGATGAACAAGATGCATAGGATAAAACTTCTGATGAAATTCCAATTTCAATCGTTTGTAGTTCCATGATCCCATATCATCACATAGCCTATACCATGTCAATGCATCTCCCTTCAAAGATAAAGGGAAGACCTTCTTCTTGATAAAATCATCGGGCACACCTGCAAGCTTAAATAATCCACAAACCTCATCCACATAGATTAGGTGCTCATCAGGATGTAATGTTCCATCTCCTGCAAAAGGATTAGCTAGCAGTTTTTCTACCATACCCGAAGGAATTTCAAAGTAGACATTTTCATTTTCAGTAGGTTCAGTAGGTTGAGGAGCAACTCTTTGCTCTACTGGTCGGGGTGAAGATACCCCGAACAAGCCCCTCAGAGGATTACTTTCCATAGTAACAAGTGACAGTAAATTTCAGCACACTATATAAATTTTTCCTTACCAAATTCCACCTACCAAAGGCGCTTCACTCCCCGGCAACGGCGCCAGAAAAGAGTCTTGATGACCCACAAGTATAGGGGATCTATCATAGTCCTTTCGATAAGTAAGAGTGTCGAACCCAACGAGGAGCAGAAGGAAATGATAAGCGGTTTTCAGCAAGGTATTCTCTGCAAGCACTGAAATTATAGGTAACAGATAGTTTTGTGATAAGATAATTTGTAACGAGCAACAAGTAACAAAAGTAAATAAAGTGCAGCAAGGTGGCCCAATCCTTTTTGTAGCAAAGGACAAGCCTGGACAAACTCTTATATAAAGAAAAGCGCTCCCGAGGACACATGGGAATTATCGTCAAGCTAGTTTTCATCACGTTCATATGATTCGCGTTCGGTACTTTGATAATTTGATATGTGGGTGGACCGGTGCTTGGGTGCTGTCCTTACTTGGACAAGCATCCCACTTATGATTAACTCCTATTGCAAGCATCCGCAACTACAAAAGAAGTATTAAGGTAAACCTAACCATAGCATGGAACATATGGATCCAAATCAGCCCCTTACGAAGCAACGCATAAACTAGGGTTTAAGCTTCTGTCACTCTAGCAACCCATCATCTACTTATTACTTCCCAATGCCTTCCTCTAGGCCCAAATAATGGTGAAGTGTCATGTAGTCGACGTTCACATAACACCACCAGAGGAGAGACAACATACATCTCATCAAAATATCGAACGAATACCAAATTCACATGACTACTAATAGCAAGACTTCTCCCATGTCCTTAGGAACAAACGTAACTACTCACAAAGCATATTCATGTTCATAATCAGAGGAGTATTAATATGCATATAGGATCTGGACATATGATCTTCCATCAAATAAACCAACTAGCATCAACTACAAGGAGTAATCAACACTACTAGCAACCTGCAGATACCAATCTCGGACTTAGAGACAAGAATTGGATACAAGAGATGAACTAGGGTTTGAGAGGAGATGGTGCTGGTGAAGATGTTGATGGAGATTGGCCCCCTCCCGATGAGAGGAGATTTGGTGATGACGATGGCGATGATTTCCCCCTCCCGGAGGGAAGTGTCCCCGGCAGAACAGCTTCGCCAGAGCCCTAGATTGGTTCCACCAAGGTTCCGCCTCGTGGCGGCGGAGTCTCGTCCCGAAAGCTTGCTTATGATTTTTCTTCGGACGAAAGACTTCATATAGCAGAAGATGGGCACTGGAGGGCCAACAGGGGGCCCACGAGGCAGGGGGCACGCCCAGGGGGTAGGGCGTGCCCCCCACCCTCGTGGCCAGGGTGTGGGCCCCCTCTGGTATTTCTTCCGCTCAGTATTTTTTATTATTTCCAAAAACAACTTCCATGGAGTTTCAGGACTTTTGGAGTTCTGCAGAATAGGTCTCTAATATTTGCTCCTTTTCCAGCCCAGAATTCCAGCTGCCGACATTCTCCCTCCTTATGTAAACCTTGTAAAATAAGAGAGACTAGGCATAAGTATTGTGACATAATGTGTAATAACAGCCCATAATGCAATAAATATCGATATAAAAGCATGATGCAAAATGGACGTATCAGGCCCATCATGCGTGGCTAAACCGGCGCTCCTGCTCCGGGCGTTTCAACCGTCTGGATTACTACCGGCGGGTCGCTCGTTCCTGCGCCAGGCGTGTTGAAGAAATTCCTCGCCTCGTAAACCGGAGGAAGATGACTTCGGTGTCTCCTCCTCATGACTTCATTGGAAGCGTTCTAATCCAACGTGAGCCGGAAGGAATCAGCTTGGATCCGCTGTGCCTAAGCCTCCAAAACAGCCCATTCTACAGCCATCCTAGCGTTCTCAGCCGCCAGCTCTTCCTTGACTTGAGCTATCTCACCTCGCAGCTTAGCCACATCTACCTTTTGTTGTTCCTGGTTGTCTGGGGTTACTTCTACCTCCATCAGAGTCACCAGAGCCTCCAAATTCGGTGAGAATTTGAGCCGGCGGGCGTGACGAGTTACTAGCACCAGCCGCCGTCGCAGCCATTGAACTGGAGGTCATAGCCGCGGCGGTTGTTGAACCAAGCACCGGTTGTGTACCGACCATGAAGATCGCAACCCTGTTCGGCGGCTCATAGGGGTCCGGAATACTGTCGCCATCGGAATAGCCCCCAAGTCGGTCGTCTTGCAGTTGATACAATGAAGTAGTCTCGCCTGTGGACGACTCACCATCAGAATAGATGACCGTCTCACTGCCAGACACAGATCCTTCCTCAAATTCCGCTCCATGGATAAATCCAACAAAGGCGTGCTTCACGGCGGGTTGAACTTGGGCAGGTCGTGCACGCTGAGCCGTCTCGATGATGTCGGTGCAGATGTCCGGCTCATGGCCCAATTCGTCGATCTTGCCGATGAAGACGTGGATTCCGCTGAAGGGGACCCGGTACCCGTACTCAATTGAGCCGGCCTCGTGGCCCAGCCTGCATCGTCGATGTAGAGCTTGCCGCAACGACTCTTGGTCATCTGGCCCACAGCATATCCCTTGATCCCTTCGAAGCTGCCCTTCAAGAACTCGAAACCACCGTGCGCCCGCCCTAGGGTGGGCGCCAACTATCATGGAATTGTCATGGCAGATGTCCTAGTAGAAGGACTTAGTCGTGGAGCCATCGCAACTAGGTTAGCTTAAAGGGGTTAAACGGGACAAAGAACACAAGGAGTTTATACTGGTTTGGCCCCTTGTGGTGAAGGTAAAGGCCTAATCCAATTTGAGGTGGTATTGCTTATGTTTCGATTGCCAGGGAGCGAATACGCTTGACCTAGCTTTCGATCTGTTGTTTCTTGCCCTGAACTGCCGTCGGGTCGTCCCTTTATATACACAGGTTGACGCTCTGCGGCTCACGGAGTCCCAGCCGGCTCATACATAATGTGTCCGGCTCAGTAACTAACTATACATGCCTTACAATACAAGTCATACATATATGGCACTTTATGATTATGGGCCTTAAGTCGCCGTTGGGCTTCGGGCCCTTAGCAAGTCTGCTTCGTGAATCGCCACCTTCAATATCTTCATGGGCTTCGTCTTGATAAACCGCCATTGGTATAACCTGGCCCCTCCTAGGCGGGTTATATCCAATAGTCATATCCTCAACACCCTTCGTTTCTCTTTCCCGTGACTAATATTTTAGGAGAATAAACATTCATAATGCAGAACAAATATTTTTGGATGCACCATGCAATTAACTTTCATTTATAACATTGTACTATTGTATATGCTTATTTTCTTAGTGGCCGATTGCGTGTGCGGTGTGGTGGGCACATCATTTCTAGTTGTGGTGGGTCAACATGAGGACTCATGGGTCGGTTCCATCCTGCGCCACATAGGTTGGACCGAGACGCATTATACGAAGACCCATGTGGAGGACTCGGCGTACAAGACGAAGCTACCAGAGTCGTGGAGGACTCTATCCCCACTGGTGATAAGCCGACTATATATGATTTGTAACCCTAGGCCCGAGTATGTTATAGAAGCCTGGGGGCTAGTTTGTCGATAGTATACACACACGCACAATGCCTGGTATTCACGTGTACTTTGTACACACCCCTATCACAAACATACAGTACCAGGAGTAGGCTTTTTCCTCAACTGCAAGGGTCCGGACTTGGGTAAAACTTTGCCTTGTATTACCATCCAGCCTAACAGTCAGGGATATCCTACCGAATGATCTGATGGAATCATATCTGCCAACTACTAAGAGAGAGGTGTGCCTGTGGGGGGGGAATGTGTGCGAGAGAGGCCTAAAGATAATGGGCATGCGGGAGACACGTAGGCACATATATGTGCATATAAAGGGCTAGTAGAGACCGTGCGTGTGTATATATGCATGTGAGAGAAATAGTGTTTTTCAACTGAGATTAGTGAAAAGAGTGGTACATAGTAGTCAGAAAGAGAGAGGGAGATATATAGAGAGAGTGTGTGCGTGAGACACCCCAACACCCCGGGAGAGATTCTGAGCATGTGTTAAAGAGAAATGCTGATGTATATAAAGTATGTGCACTTATGCGTTAGATAGAGAGAGATATAGCGCGTGTGTGAGAACGGGCCGAGGCATAGTGCATCTAAGTTTAAAAGGCGGTTCTACGCATTAAATTAAAATATCAATGGCATTATTATTTTTGGATGAGATCATGAATTTTGCAATTTGCGTATGAACAAAAATCGGTCTATCAGACACCCATACTCTATTGAATTCTAGCATGTGCCTGTGTTTATTTCGATTCATTGAGTGAGAGCGGTTTGAAATACAGGCAATGCATTGCTTTTGCAATTCATATATAAACATTAATTAGTGCACTCCATGTTGTTAGTGTGAAACACTTTATACATTTGTCACTTACATGGATACATTCCAAATTGCTAGCTACGAGATAGAATACATGTTGAATTCAACATAAAGGGGGTTTTGAAGATTCGAATTCATAGGAAGTGCATTCATCTATTTTAATCCGAGATAATGGCATTTGTAAATTAGATCTAAAAGGGGCATTAATCTTTGTTGTGCGTTTGAACATGCTATATATTCATACGCATGTCTAACTATTTTTTTGCAACCAAGGAGATTATATCTAGAACCATGCATGAACTAAGGTAAGTTGCATATTTTTTAATATATACTCGTGTACAATGTATATTCAAATGTACCCCCTCCATTCCAAAACAATCGTAGTTTTAGGATTTTCAAGAGTAAAGATTCGTGAACTTTGCCTGAAAGTTCAATTCAAGAGAATTGAAAACGTTAATGCTTCTGCTCCCAAATATTGAACGAAGCGCCAAATAAGCCTATGGCCACCCGAAACCGCGCGAGACTAATGTTTGGTGGTAGGAAATTACTGTCCTGACTCTGGCCCGTGTAGCCTATCGGCCCGATGTCCAAAGGTCTCAACCGGGGTAGGTTTGTAACTTCACCAAGACGCCAGTCTCAACCGCCTCCAAGAAGCATTCATACGCCGTGGGAGCCTAAACACCCATGCGTTCGGCCAAAATCTATCCCGCCCACTGCTACCTCTTGAGCATGCATTGGTTTTCCCTTGAAGAGGAAAGGGTGATGCAGCAAAGTAGCGTAAGTATTTCCCTCAGTTTTTTAGAACCAAGGTATCAATCCAGTAGGAGACAATGCACAAGTCACCTAGTACCTTCACAAACAATCAAGAACCTTGCAACCAACGCGATAAAGGGGTTGTCAATCCCTTCACGGTCACTCGCAAAAGTGAGATCTAATAAAGATAGCAAAGTAAATATTTTTGGTATTTTTGTTGTATAGATTGGAAAGTAAAGATTGCAAAATAGTAAACGAGATGCGATGTAAATAAAAGAGATGCAATATAATAAGAAAGAGACCCGGGGGCCATAGGTTTCACTAGTGGCTTCTCTCAAGATAGCATGTATTACGGTGGGTGAACAAATTACTGCCGAGCAATTGATAGAAAAGCGCATAGTTATGAAGATATCTAAGGCAATGATCATGAATATAGGCATCACGTCTGTGTCAAGTAGATCGAAAAGATTCTGCATCTACTACTATTACTCCACACATCGACCGCTATCCAGCATGCATCTAGAGTATTAAGTTCATAAGAACAGAGTAACACATTAAGCAAGATGACATGATGTAGAGGGATAAACTCAAGCAATATGATATCAACCCCATCTTTTTATCCTCGATGGCAACAATACAATACGTGCCGTGCTGCCCCTACTATCACTGGGAAAGGACACCGCAAGATTGAACCCAAAGCTAAGCACTTCTCCCATTGCAAGAAAGATCAATCTAGTAGGCCAAACTAAATCGATAATTCGAAGAGACTTGCAAAGATATCAAATCATGCATATTAGAATTCAGAGAAGAACCAAATAATATTCATAGATAATCTTGTTCATAAATCCACAATTCATCGGATCTCGGCAAACACACCGCAAAAGAGTATTACATCGAATAGATCTCCAAGAACATCGAGGAGAACTTTGTATTGAGAATCAAAGAGAGAGAAGAAGCCATCTAGCTAATAACTATGGACCCGAAGGTCTGTGGTAAACTACTCACGCTTCATCGGAGAGGCTACGGTGTTGATGTAGAAGCCCTCCGTGATCGATTCCCCCTCCGGCAGATTGCCGGAAAAGGCCCCAAGATGGGATCTCACGGGTACAGAAGGTTGCGGTGGTGGAAAAGTGGTTTCGTGGCTCCCCCTAATGTTTCTAGGGTATAAGAGTATATATAGGCAAAAGAAGTACGTCGGTGGAGCTACGAGGGGCCCACGAGGGTGGGGGCGCGCCTACCCCCCTGGGCGCGCCCTCCTGCCTCGTGGCCGCCTCATGGAGTTCCAGACTTCAACTCCAAGTCTTCTGGATTGCTTTCGGTCCAAGAAAGATCATCGCGAAGGTTTCATTCCGTTTGGACTCCGTTTGGTATTCCTTTTCTGCGAAACACTAAAATAGGCAAAAAAAACAGAAACTGGCATTGGGCCTCCGGTTAATAGGTTAGTCCCAAAAATAATATAAAAGAGCATATTAAAGCCCATTAAACGTCCAAAACAGATAATATAATAGCATGGAACAATAAAAAATTATAGATACGTTGGAGATGTATTAAGCATCCCCAAGCTTAATTCCTGCTCGTCCTCGTGTAGGTAAATGATAAAAATAGAATTTTTGATGTGGAATGCTACCTAACGTAATTATCAATGTAATTTTCTTTATTGTGGCATGAATGTTCAGATCCAAAAGATTCAAAACAAAAGTTTAATATTGACATAAAAATAATAATATTTCAAGCATACTAACAAAGCAATCATGTCTTCTCGAAATAACATGGCCAAAGAAAGCTATACCTACAAAATCATATAGTCTGGCTATGCTCTATCTTCATCACACAAAATATTTAAATCATGCACAACCCCGATGACAAGCCAAGCGATTGTTTCATACTTTTGATGTTCTCAAACTTTTTCAATCTTCACGCAATACATGAGCGTGAGCCATGGACATAGCACTATAGGTGGAATAGAATGGTGCTTGTGGAGAAGACAAAAAGGAGAAGATAGTCTCACATCAACTAGGCGTATCAACGGGCTATGGAGATGCCCATCAATAGATATTAATGTGAGTGAGTAGGGATTGCCATGCAACAGATGCACTAGAGCTATAAGTGTATGAAAGCTCAAAAAGAAACTAAGTGGGTGTGCATCCAACTCGCTTGCTCACGAAGACCTAGGGCATTTTGAGGAAGCCCATCATTGGAATATACAAGCCAAGTTCTTATAATGAAAATTCCCACTAGTTATATGGAAGTGACAACATAGGAGACTCTCTATCATGAAGATCATGGTGCTACTTTGAAGCACAAGTGTGGAAAAAGGATAGTAGCATTGCCCCTTCTCTCTTTTCTCTCATTTTTTTGTTTGGGCCTTTCTTTTTTTTGGCCTATTTTTTCGGAGTCTCAACCCGACTTGTGGGGGAATCATAGTCTCCATCATCCTTTCCTCACTGGGGCAATGCTCTAATAATGAAGACCATCGCACTTTTATTTACTTACAACTCAAGAATTACAACTCAATACTTAGAACAAAATATGACTCTATGTGAATGCCTCCGGCGGTATACCGGGATGTCCAATGAATCAAGAGTGACATGTATGAAAGAATTATGAATGGTGGCTTTGCCACAAATAAGATGTCAACTACATGATCACGCAAAGCAATATGACAATGATGGAGGATGTCATAATAAACGGAATGGTGGAAAGTTGCATGGCAATATATCTCGGAATGGCTATGGAAATGCCATAATTGGTAGGTATGGTGGCTGTTTTGAGGAAGGTAATGGTGGGTGTATGGTACCGGCGAAAGTTGCGCGGTACTAGAGAGGCTAGCAATGGTGGAAGGGTGAGAGTGCGTATAATCCATGGACTCAACATTAGTCATAAAGAACTCACATACTTATTGCAAAAATCTATTAGTTATCGAAATGAAGTACTACACGCATGCTCCAAGGGGGATAGATTGGTAAGAAAAGACCACCGCTCGTCCCCGACCGCCACTCATAAGGAAGACAATCAAAAAATAAATCATGCTCCGACTTCATCACATAACGGTTCACCATACGTGCATGCTACGGGAATCACAAACTTTAACACAAGTATCTCTCAAATTCACAACTACTCAACTAGCATGACTCTAATATCACCATCTTCATATCTCAAAACAATCATAAGGAATCAAACTTCTCATAGTATTCAATGCACTTTCTATGAAAGTTTTTATTATACCCATCTTGGATGCCCATCATATTAGGACTAATTTTATAACCAAAACAAATTACCATGCTGTTTTAAAAGACTCTCAAAATAATATAAGTGAAGCATGAGATATCAATAATTTCTATAAAATAAAACCACCACCGTGCTCTAAAAAGATATAAGTGAAGCACTAGAGCAAAATTATCTAGCTCAAAAGATATAAGTGAAGCACATAGAGTATTCTAATAAATTCCGATTCATGCATGTCTCTCCCAAAAGGTGTGTACAGCAAGGATGATTATGGTAAAATAAAAAGCAAAGACTCAAATCATACAAGACGCTCCAAGCAAAACACATATCATGTGGTGAATAAAAATATAGCCTCAAGTAAAGTTACCGATAGACGAAGACGAAAGAGGGGATGCCTTCCGGGTCATCCCCAAGCTTAGGATTTTGGTTGTCCTTGAATTTTACCTTGGGGTGCCTTGGGCATCCCCAAGTTTAGGCTCTTGCCACTCCTTATTCCAAAATCCATCAAATCTTTACCCAAAAACTTGAAAACTTCACAACACAAAACTCAACAGAAAATCTCATGAGCTCTGTTAGTATAAGAAAATAAACCACCACTTTAAGGTACTGTAATGAACTCATTCTTTATTTATATTGGTGTTAAACCTACTCTATTCCAACTTCTCTATGGTTCATACCCCCCGATACTACTCATAGATTCATCAAAATAAGCAACCAACACACGAAAAACAGAATCTATCAAAACAGAACAGTCTTTAGCAATCTGATTTGTTGTAACTCCAAAAATTCTGAAATAAATTGGTGGACGTGAGGACTTTGTCTATTAATCATCTGCAAAAAGAATCAACCTAAATGCGCTCTCCAGTAAAAAAATGGCAGCTAATCTCGTGAGCGCAAAAGTTTCTGTTTTTTACAGCAAGATCGCAAAGACTTCACCCAAGTCTTCCCAAAGGTTCTACTTGGCACAAACACTAATTAAACCATAAAACCACATATAAACAGAGGCTAGATGAATTATTTATTACTAAACAGGAACAAAAAGCAAGGAACAAAAATAAAATTGGGTTGCCTCCCAACAAGCGCTATCGTTTAACGCCCCTAGCTAGGCATTGATAATTTCGATGATGCTCACATGAAAGAAGAGAATTGAAGCACAAAGAGAGCATCATATAGCATATGAAAAACACATCTAAGTCTAACATACTTCCTATTCATAGGCATCTTATAGGCAAATAAATTATCAAGACAAGCATATGCAAGAAAGAAGTGAGAAACAATAACAATCTCAACATAACGAGAGGTAATTTAGTAACATGAAAATTTCTACAACCATATTTTCCTCTCTCATAATAATTACATGTGGGATCATATTCAAATTCAAAAATATAGCTCTCGCATCAAATTTTCTCTACATGATCCTCATGCATGCAAAGTTGACACTCTTCCAAAATAGTGGGAACATCATTAACTAAAGTCATGACCTCTCCAAACCCACTTTTATCAAAAACTTCATAAGATTGAACATTATCCAAATATGTGGGATCTAAAGTTGACACTCTTCCGAACCCACTTTCAGTATTATTGCAAACATTATTATCAATCTCATATTCATCATGGGGCTTAAATAAATTTTCAAGATTGTAAGAAGAATCACCTCAATCATGATCATTGCAACAAGTAGTGGACATAGCAAAACTAGCATCCCCAAGCTTAGGGTTTTGCATATCATTAACACAATTGACATTAATAGAATTTATAATAATTTCATTGCAATCATGCTTTCCATTCAAGGAGCTATCGTGAATCACTTCATAAGTTTCTTCTTTCAACACTTCATCACAATTTTCAGATTCACGAATTTCAAGCAAAACCTCATAAAGATAATCTAGTGCACAAAACTCACTAGCAATTGGTTCATCATAATTGGATCTTTTTAAAAGATTAGCAAGAGGATGAGGATCCATAAACTCTTAGCAAGCGAAGATGCAAGCAAAAAGAAGGCACATGGTAACGCAAGATCGAATGGAGGAAGGGCGAAGAAAATGCAAAGGTTTTCGAAAATCGTTTTAGAAGTGGGGGAGAGGAAAACGAGAGGCGAATGGCAAATAATGTAATGCGAGGGAGAAGAGTTTATGATGGGTACTTGGTATGTCTTGACTTGGCTAGATCTCCCCGGCAACGGCGCCAGAAATTGGCAAGTTGACGGGAGATCAAACCTTGACTTGACTTGGCGTAAACCTCACCGGCAACGGCGCCAGAAATCCTTCTTGCTACCTCTCGAGCATGCGTTGGTTTTCCCTTGAAGAGGAAAGGGTGATGCAGCAAAGTAGCGTAAGTATTTCCCTCAGTTTTTTAGAACCAAGGTATCAATCCAGTAGGAGACAATGCACAAGTCACCTAGTACCTTCACAAACAATCAAGAACCTTGCAACCAACGCGATAAAGGGGTTGTCAATCCCTTCACGGTCACTCGCAAAAGTGAGATCTAATAAAGATAGCAAAGTAAATATTTTTGGTATTTTTGTTGTATAGATTGGAAAGTAAAGATTGCAAAATAGTAAACGAGATGTGATGTAAATAAAAGAGATGCAATATAATAAGAAGGAGACCTAGGGGCCATAGGTTTCACTAGTGGCGTCTCTCAAGATAGCATGTATTACGGTGGCTGAACAAATTACTGCCGAGCAATTGATAGAAAAGCGCATAGTTATGAAGATATCTAAGGCAATGATCATGAATATAGGCATCACGTCCATGTCAAGTAGATCGAAACGATTCTGCATCTACTACTATTACTCCACACATCGACCGCTATCCAGCATGCATCTAGAGTATTAAGTTCATAAGAACAGAGTAACGCATTAAGCAAGATGACATGATGTAGAGGGATAAACTCAAGCAATATGATATAAACCCCATCTTTTTATCCTCGATGGCAACAAAACAATACGTGCCTTGCTGCCCCTACTATCACTGGGAAAGGACACCGCAAGATTGAACCCAAAGCTAAGCACTTCTCCCATTGCAAGAAAGATCAATCTAGTAGGCCAAACTAAACCAATAATTCGAAGAGACTTGCAAAGATATCAAATCATGCATATAAGAATTCAGAGAAGAACCAAATAATATTCATAGATAATCTTGTTCATAAATCCACAATTCATCGGATCTCGGCAAACACACCGCAAAAGAGTATTACATTGAATAGATCTCCAAGAACATCGAGAAGAACTTTGTATTGAGAGCCAAAGAGAGAGAAGAAGCCATCTAGATAATAACTATGGACCCGAAGGTCTGTGGTAAACTACTCACGCTTCATCGGAGAGGCTATGGTGTTGATGTAGAAGCCCTCCGTGATCGATTCCCCCTCCGGCAGATCGCCGGAAAAGGCCCCAAGATGAGATCTCACGGGTACAGAAGGTTGCGGCGGTGGAAAAGTGGTTTCGTGGCTCCCCCTGATGTTTCTAGGGTATAAGAGTATATATAGGCGAAAGAAGTACGTCGGTGGAGCTACGAGTGGCCCATGAGGGCGGGGGGCGCGCCCTCTAGCCTCGTGGCCGCCTCGTGGCGTTCCAGACTTCAACTCCAAGTCTTATGGATTGCTTTCGGACCAAGAAAGATCATCGCGAAGGTTTCATTCCGTTTGGACTCCGTTTGGTATTCCTTTTCTGCGAAACACTAAAATAGGCAAAAAAACAGAAACTCGCACTGGGCCTCCGGTTAATAGGTTAGTCCCAAAAATAATATAAAAGAGCATATGAAAGCCCATTAAACATCCAAAACAGATAATATAATAGCATGGAACAATAAAAAATTATAGATACGTTGGAGACGTATCACCCACCATTTGGGACACCTGAGATTACTGTCCTACCCCCAACCCGCAATATGTCCGATATTTTAGATGGGGGCAAAGTTTGTAACTTTCCCCAAATTTCAAACAAGCGCGTCCCAAACCGAAACATTGTTCCCCCTTAGTCCCCCTCCCTACGTTTCCCCATTCATACTCTATGGGCGCCAAAACGCCGTCTCCACCCGCCGCGAAACCCCAACCTCCTCCCTCCGTCCTCCACCCATCACGCCCAATCCACCGCCGCCCTCCTCCATCACGCCGGAGCTGGTACCCCGACGTCATCGTCCAACGCAACCGCAACGCCCTCAAGGACTTAGCAGCTGAAGCCGAGGCAGAGCTGCCTCCATGACGCCGACGTGCGCCGTATCAGAACCACTTCGACCACGCCATCCTGCGCCTCACTGTTGTCGCTCCACTGTTGCAACCGCCACCGCACCGGAGCTGTTCCCGCTACGCCGTCGTTCGCTGCCTCGGATCTGGTTCCCCGCCGCCGATAGATGGCCACCGCACCACACTCAACAACTTGGCCATTGGTTCGTCCAAGGCTCCACCGTCCTCCACAACTTCTCGTTTCCAGCGAACCACAAGAAGATCGTTGGAAAAACAGAAGGAGGACACAACACTGCCAGTAGAAAGAGGTACTCCTCTTCCCTTATTCGTGCAAATCTTATGTCTCTGCTCACACCGTATTCATCCCACGAAAGAAACTAGTTGAGCGCTTCTTACTGCATCTTCTTCATGATACTAAATGCACAAGATTTCCTCCCATTTACTATTTCACCTTGGCTAGAGGTCAGTAGCCCGCCTGGATTTCAATTCAGGGTCAGTTGAATCGCAATTACAAGAAGCAACACCCGCTTAGGCGCGCGGAGCACCTAGTCTGCCTGTTCGCCGGGGAAGCGGTGCATCGGTGTCTATCATAGGGGTGTGGGGCGCAGGAGCTGCTTGCGCCCGATCTGGAGGTCGGCGGGGCTTGAAGGGATGGCCGGGGGGCGGTGCCAAGCACAACGGTGCGGTGAGGTCGAGGGGAGGGCGGAGGCAGGGGACTGGGCCGGTGGTCGCTGGCATTTCGAGGAAGATCGTAACATTGACTAGCTGGAGGTAGATGAAGGCGATCTGCCCGTTCTTTGTACATCAGACGGTGCAGAAAAAATGGACTGACCTATTTGTTTTCAGTCGACTGTTATTTTCATAGGACCACACCTTGTGGTGTGCTGGAGGAGCATCTGCATTTCCCAGCCATCCCTGTGCTCATATTTCAAAATCCTAGAATCTAGTAATTTCGTGTGCCATGTTGTGGAGCTATCATGCGTCTCCCGTCATTTATTTCTCACCGACCTGCTATCTGCTACCTTTACACTGTACTACTTGTGCACACACTTCACCCATACTCACACTATTGTTTTATTATGCATGGGTATTTCAGACTCTGACGCAATGTTGATGAATACAAAAAAGAAAAGACAGAAGTCGCTCCAGTGTAATTCGAAGATAAGCACTAAGCGTTTCAGCGCTCTAAAGGGTGTAGTGTCAGCAGATGGAGACAGTCAACGTAGCTCTGCAGTTGATGATCTCAATTGCCACACACAACCATCTCAGGTGCTTGCTTTAACTTCGCACTGTCAAATGTGGTTGCATGTTGCATATGGTGTCTAGCTTGTATTGCTTCCAATTTGGTTAAATTGCATCTGCTTACTTTACACATTATACCTTTGATAATGACATGCCTTCCTGTTTTTGATACATACTACATATGTCTATTAACCATGTTCGTACATCAAAATAATGCTCTTTTGTATCCCTCGTCAATCACTTATGATGAGACAGTCACCCCAGTGGGTTACTGTGAGACGCGCTACTCGTTTAAAGAGTGCAGTGTCATCCTCCCCACATGATTCTCAAGAAACAACAAGGCTAAATGAAGATAGTCAACGTAGCTCTCTAGTTGATGACCGCAATTCCCCCACACCACCATCGCGGGTGCTTGCTCTTACTTGGCAATGTGATATGTGGTTGCATGTTGCATATGGTGTCTACCTTGTAATGCTTCTAATTAGGGTAAATTGCATCTGCTTAGTTAACACATTATACCTGTGAATATGACATGCCTTCCTGTTTTTGGTACATACTACGTCTTTCTATTAACCATGTTCTTACATCAAACTACTTTTCTTGTGTATCCCTCATCAATCACTTCTGACGAGACACCTTCAAGTTGTCAGTGTAATATTGGTTGCATCTTGCATATCATTTCAAACATGTATTGCCTCTAATTTATTGAAGTGCCACTTATAATGAGACACATCTAACTTGGTAGAGTGATTTTGGTTGGATCTTTCATATGGTGTCTAGATTGCATTGCTTCCAATTTGTTAAAATGCCTTCTGCTTAGCGTTTTTCGTACATATTCCACCCTCCTACAATGGGTTGCCATACATAAAAGTTGTGTTCGTCAGTATCATGCATCAACGAATTTGGAAGTGTGAATTTCATTCCTTTTTCTTGTGTGTTTACTTAACAAGGCAAAATCTAAAAGGACGAAGGCACGGAATGATGGTGGTCCTCTGGAGCAACCGAAACAGATGATCTCTGCAGATTCTCCTGCGACTCCTACTGCAGTGCAAGTTCCAAATCTCATCTCCCCTACTTCACAACCCCAGGTGCTTGCTCTAACATGGCAGTGTGATATCTGGTTGCATGTTGCATATGGTGCCTAGCTTGTATTGCTCCTAATTTGTTAAATTGCATCTCCTTAGCTTACACATTATACATGTGAATATGACACGCCTTCCTGTTTTTCGTACATACTACATCTGCATATCACACCATGTTCTTACATAAAACTACTGTTCTTATGTATCATGCATCTATCGCTTATGATGAGACAGTCACACCCGTGGGTTAGTATGAGACGCGCTACTCTTATAAAGAGTGCAGTTTCATCCTATCCACGTGATTCTCAAGAAACAGCAAGCCTAAATGAAGATATTGAACGTAGCTCTGTACTTGAAGACCGCACTTCCCCTACACCACCATCGCAGGTGCTTGCTCTAACTTTGCGGTGTGATACGTGGTTGCATGTTGCATCCGGTGTCTAGTTTGTAATGCTTCTAATTAGGGTAAATTGCATCTGCTTAGTTTACACATTATACCTGTGAATATGACATGCCTTCCTATTTTTGGTACACACTACATCTATGTGTTAACCATGTTCTTACATGAAACTACCTCTCTTCTGTATCCTACATCAATCACTTACGATGAGACACCTTTATTCATTGCATATTGCATATTATTTCTAGCATGTTGCCATGTATTGCTTCTAATTTGGTCAAATACATTTGTTAGGCCACCCTTTTAATTTGGCAGAGTGATATTGGTTTCATCTTTCATATGGTTTCTAGCTTGCATTGCTTCTAACTAGTTCAAACACCTTGTGCTTAGTTTACACTTTATACATCATACATGTCAATATGCCATGTTGTCCTATTTTCATACATATTCCATCCTCCTATCATGCGGCTCCCTTACATGAAAGTAGTGTTCGTCATGCATCAATGAGTTTTGAAGAGCAAATTTTATTCCTTTTTCTTGTGGGTTTGACTTGACAAGGCAAAATCAAAAAAGAGGAAGGAAAAGAGTAAGGAAGGCGATGATGGTGGTCCTCTGCAACAACGTAAATGGAGCATCTGTACGGATTCTCCTTGTATTGCTAGTGCATTACAAGTTCCATGTCTCCGCTCCCCTACTCCACCATCCAAGGTGTTTGCTCTAACTTGGCAGTGTGATATCTGGTTGCATGTTGTATATGGTGTCTAGCTTGTATTACTCCTAATTAGTGTAAACTGCATCTGCTTAGCTTACACATGATACGTGTGAATATGACACGCATGAAACTACTCTTCTTGTGTATCCTGCATCAGTCACTTATGATGGGACACCTTTAAGTTGGCCGTGTGATATTGGTTTGTGTCTTGAATATGATTTCTAGCATGTAGTGCTTCTAGTTTGATGAACGCCACCTATGATGAGACCGTTTTAACTTGGCATAATGATATTGATTGCACCTTCCATATGGTGTCTAGCTTGCAGTGCTTCTAATTTGTTGAAGTGTCTTCAGCTTAGTTACCACATCATAGGTGTGAATATGTCAAGCCGTCCAGTTTTTCGTACATATTCCATCCTCGTATCATGACTTTGCCTTTCATCATAGTAGTGTTCGTCGGTATCATGCATGAATGAGTTCTGAAGAGCAAATTTTATTCCTTTTTCTTGTCAGATTGACCTCACAATGCAAAATCAATAAAGCGGAAGGAAATTGGTAAGGCATTGGATGATGGTGGTCCTTCCAAGCAACTGAAATGGAGGGTCTCTACAGATTATACTCCGCCATCCTCCCAACAAGATTCGCAAGACAACGCAAGGCTAGACAGTCAACGTACCTGTGTAGATGATGAGCACATCTCCCCTACTCCATCATCACAGGTGCTTGCTCTAACTTGGCACTATTATATGTGGTTGAATGTTGCGTATGATGTCTAACTTGTATTGCTTCTAACTTTGTTAAATTGCATCTGCTTACTTTACACATAATGCCTGTGAATATGACACGTGTTCCTATTTCTAGAACATACTATATCTGATCACACCATGTTCTTACATCAGACTACTGTTCTTGCATATCCCGCATCAGTCACTTATGATAAGGCACCTTTAAGTCGCCATTGTGATATTGGTTGTGTCTTGCATATGATTTCTAGCATGTACTGCTTCTAATTTGTTGAAACGCCAGACGGTTTGAACTTGGCAGAGTGATATTGGTTGCACCCTTTCATATGGTGTCTAGCTTGCAGTGCTTCTAATTTGTTGAAATGCCTTTTGCTTAGTTACCACATCATAGGTGTGAATATGTCTCGCCGTCCTATTTTTCGTACATATTCCATCATCGTATCATGTGTTTGCCTTTCATCCGAGTAGTGTTCGTCAGTATCATGCATGAATGAGTTCTGAAGAGCGAATTTTATTCCTTTTCCTTATCGGTTTGACTTCACAATGCAAAATCAATACAGCTGAAGCAAATTAGTCTGGTAGTGGATGATGGTGGTCCTTCGGAGCAACTCAAATAGAGGGTCTCTACAAATTCTACTCCGCCATCCTCCCAAAAAGATTCGCAAGACAACACAAGGCTGGACAGTCAACGTAGCCGTGTAGATGATGAGCACATCTCCCCTACTCCACCATCACAGGTGCTTGCTTTAACTTGGCACTATTATATGTGGTTGCATGTTGTGTATGATGTCTAGCTTGTATTGCTTCTAACTTTGTTGAATTGCATCTGCTTACTTTACACATAATGCCTGTGAATATGACACCTGCTCCTGTTTCTAGAACATACGTGTAGATGATGAGCACTTCTCCCCTACTCCACCATCACATGTGCTTGCTCTAACTTGGAACTGTTATATGTGGTTGCGTTTTCCGTATGATGTCTAGTTTGTATTGCTTCTGATTTTGTTGAATTGCATCTGCGTAGCTTACAACTTATACCTGCAACGATTAGTTACTCGTAAGACACATTTAACTTGGGAGTGTGATGTAGGTTGCATCTTGCATTGTCTCTAGCTTGTACTGCTTTTAATTTCTTGAAATGGCACCTACGACGAGACACTTTTTACTTGATAGAGTGATATTGGTTGCATGTTCATATGGTGCCTAGCTTTCATTTCTTCTAATTTTGTTGAAATGCCTTATGCTTACTGTTTTTCATACATATTCCATCCTCCTACCGTACGTGTGAATATGCAATGCTGTATTTTTTGTATATATTCCATCCTCCTATCCTGCGCTTGCCTTACATCAAAGTAGTGTTCGTCTGTATCATGCATCAACCAGTTATGCAGAGCTAATTTTATTCATCTTCTTGTGTTTTTGACTTTATAAGGCAATATCAGAAAATAGGAAGGAAAATAGTAAGTTAGGGGATGTTGGTGGTCCTCCGGACCGACGCAAACAGAGACTCTCTAGATTTGCCACTGCTACTGCTAATAAAGCTGAAGTCCCAAGTCTACATGATGAGTTCATCTCCCGTACTCCACCATCGCAGGTGCTTGCTCTAAGTTGACAACGTGATAATTGGTTTCATGTTGCATATGTTGTCTAGCCTATATTTCTTCTATTTTGATTAAATTGCACCTGCTGAGTTTATACGTTATACATGTGCATATGACATGCCTTTCTGTGTCTAGAATACACTGCATCTATCTATCATACCATGTTCTTACATCAAAGTACTGCTGTTGTGTATCCCACATCAGTCACTCATGATTGGACGCTTTTAACATGGCAGTTTGATAGTGGTTGCATCTTGCATTGATTTCTATGTTGTACTGCTTCTAATTTTTCGAAATGCCACTTATGACAAGACACTTTTAACTTGGCAGAGTGATATTGGTTGCATCTTTCATATGGTGTCTAGCTTGCATTACTTATATTTTCTTGAAAATCCTTCTGCTTAGTTTACACATCATAGCTGTGAATATGTCACGCCGTCCTATTTTTCTTACATCTTCCATCCTCATACGGTTGTCTTACATCAAAGTATTGCTTGTTTGTATCATGCATCAATGAGTTCTGAAGAGCGATTTTATTCTTTTGTGTTGTGGGTACGGCTTGACATGGCAAAGTCAAAAAAGAGCAAGGAAAAGAATATAGTAGGGAATGGTGTTACTCGTCGGGTGAAACGGAAAAGGATCTGCCCTCGAGATTCTACTGGTACTTATAGTGCAGTAGAAGGTCCAAGTCCACCGGCTAAATCTACAAACACAGTATCACCTGCTCCACCAGCTGTAGCATCCGCTTCAACTGTACCAGCATCTCAATGAGTTACTCATTTTTGCTCCGGAAATGGCCAGTTCGCAAGCTGCCTTCACACCTAACACTACTTCAGAAGCACTGCTGACACAACAGGACTTGGCAAGATCAGATGAACCTCATGAGCATCAACACCAAGATGGTACCTGACCGAGTCAAGTTGCAGTTGCATGCTCCTTTATATGTACTCTCACAGTTTGATGTGCACTAACACTTTCCATATTCGTTGTTGAACTAGCACCACGGCGCAAGTGGAAACAGACATCAGGGATAATGCTTGACGGATTAACAAAATCTGAAGGAGGAAGAATGGAGATCCATTTTGAGGCAGGTTTAAAAAGGCCACGTGATGCTACAGAGTCAGCCAAGTTAGTATCAGAGGCAGCCGTTGCCGTTAGGTGCATGCACGTATCCTCCCAACGTGGATCCAGTACAGGAATGAGAAAGACAATACCAGTTTAACACCTTCCTTGACCATTTATCCGTAAGTAATGTTATTCATTGTAATTTGTAATATTGTCTTGCTCTGTCCCATACTTTCTAGCTTCCTCCTAATAAGACTCACATTCTTTTTTCAACAGATAAGGTTCAAGTTGGATCCGAAAGATGATGCAACTAAACAAGCATGCACTCATGTTTTTCAGTCTGCTCTGCGACAGTATCGGTACCACCTTAGAAAATCTCACTTTGAAGGCAAGGCTAACAATGAAATCACCCAAACATCTCCAGTGGAATATATTACAGATGAAGACTGGACAGCCCTTGTTAACCACTGGTCTGATCCAAAGTATCAGGTAGGGTATATGTATTTGATCAGACCACATATTGAACTTGTATTTATGTATGTGCCTTACAAGTGTATCTTCTTCTAGGCTAACTATTTGAAGAATAAGACCAACCGTTCTAAAGTGAAATTCCAACAGACAACAGGATCTCGTAGCTATATTGCACACTACGAGGCTCTTGTAAATAGCTGCTAGTTCCTTCTTTTTTCTGTGCCATATTATCGTATCTATATTGACTTGTTCCAAATACAGAGGAAAGCCCGTGCGGACCAAAAAGAACCTGAACCAAATGCAGTGCAAATCTTCAAGGATTGCCACACCAACAAGATGAAGGGCATGAGCACACCAGTTCAAGCCGCTGTTGTAAGTCCTTACTCCTCCTGCCTTTGAACTGATTGGTACTGTGATGTGTTCATTTAACTTCTTGGTTTGCAGCCAATGTCAGTTACTCTGTTCACTTTTATACACAGTTGTCTTAACGTACCATTTCACCTTACATGGTTTAAAAGAGATGAAGGATATTCTTTTGGTCTTGATCTGTAATCTAGTTGTGATGTTCACGTGCGCACACAATGATACAATAGCCTGTTTGTTTTATATCTGTTTGCCCATGATGAATGATGTCATACTATGTTCATCCTACTTTAAACCATGTCTCTTTATCCTTAGATGTCAACGAATGTGAGGAAATAGACAATACAGTAGGCATGCTACATGGAAATATGTTCCGAAAGTGATTCTATTATGTAGTTGTCACTACAATACATGCTAATGTATTACAGTAGTTCACCAAAATAAGTTATGTATAAACGTGAAACCTACTTTGTTTGTTTTTGTCTCATTAATAACTTATCTGGTACACTAATCTACAAGTTCAAACTTTCAGCAAGCTATGGAACAAATGATTGAACAGCCACAACCACCTGAAGGTGACGAGGCTACCACATGCACAATGTCACCTCTTGTTGCAGTGCGTTAGTATCTCTCCACTAACAGTGCAAAAAGCACCTTCCTGCGTAATTCTGGGTTGGTTGTCAAGGTAACCTCGTCCAAATCGCCTACTGAATAAAATCTTCCGGCTAGACAGAGTGATATATCTGTGCTCCAGACAAAAGTCCAATCCTAATGGACGTCGTTTCAGAAACAAGAATAGTGGTTAACAAATGTCATCAAGATATGAATGTTTGAAACCAGACTATCAGACATTTGCTTCCTTGGTGGAGGAAAAAAGGGGAATATCATGCTGCTCCATCAGATTCTACAGCTTGAAACATTAACACTCAAGTCAAATGATCTATGCTTCTATACATCTGATGGTGCTTTTATCTACAAGGATTGTAAACTTTATGCCAACAGGCCTTTTGTTGTATGGTTAGAATTTATTTTGTTGTGATACAACATTTATGATGCTGCCAAAGGCTGCAGTAATTACAACGCTATTTTTGTATAGTGTAGGTTTATCTTAGTAATGTATTCGGCCGAAAGCTTCGTAGGAGCCCAACATGCCAACATTCGTCGGGCCCATTCCAGTTGGCTAAAAACGATTATGGGCCGAAATTTGCATGTAGTCCACTAAAAATATCCAGGCCTAAATTAGCATAAGCTTTCATATTTTCTGGTAGGCATGTGCCCATAGTGGGCCTTTAATAGGCCTAAACATAATTTGGGCCCTCAGTAACAATAGGCCATTTACAGGTGTAAATATCTCGAGCTCATGAAAAACATGGGCCTTTAATAGGCCGAAAGTGAGATTGGGCCCTGATTGTGCCAAATAACCCACTGGTCTTAGCAGGCCGAAATGGTGGCCCATTTACAATGCGGATTGTTCACAGGCCGAAATTCAGATGGGCCGTAAATGCGCCGACCTACTACACGGGCCTTTAACAGGCCGGAAGTTTGGTCGGGCTTGATTGTGTCATTTTTATATGGGCCGTTAATAGTCCCGATGTGACGTTGAGCCACATATGGCCCATGGATTTCGTCCGACGTTAACAGGCCGAAAGTCACAACAGGTTGAAAGTGGCCCAAATCTATAGTGGGCCTCTAACAGGCCGAATGTCAGACATGGCCGAATATGACCCAAATCCTTCATGGTCGTTTATGGGTCGAAAGTTTCAATGGCCTATAAATGGGCCTAAACGAAGCAGGACCTTTAACAGGCCGGAAACACACCGGGTCGTAATTCGGCCCAAATACTTAGCAGTCTGTTAATGGGCCAGAAGTGACCATGGGCCGCGATGATGACAAGTTTAGGACGGGCCGTTGACGGGCCGATTTGACACTAGTCGTACGGGCCTTAACTGAGAATGTTGGGCCTTTAGCTGGGCCAACCCATTATGGTCTGCAAAATCTTGTGGGCCTTTAGCTGGGCCAGCCCATTATGGTCCGCTAAATCTTATGGGCCTTTGTCGGTGTCAAAACCGGCGGATCTCGGGTAGGGGGTCCCGAACTGTGCGTCTAAGGTCGATGGTAACAGGAGACAGGGGACACGATGTTTACCCAGGTTCGGGACCTCTCTATGGAGGTAATACCCTACTTCCTGCTTGATTGATCTTGATGGATATGAGTATTACAAGAGTTGATCTACCACGAGATTGTAATGGCTAAACCCCAGAAGTCTAGCTTGTATGATTATGGTCATGGGTCCCTCTTTCCGGACTAGGTCCTCCGATTTATATAGACACCGGGGAGATCTAGGGTTACACAAGGTCAGTTACAAGGAAAGGAATCTACATATTTGGTCGCCAAGCTTGCCTTCCACGCCAAGGAGAGTCCCATCCGGACACGGGTGCAGTCTTCGGTCTTCATGTCTTCATAGCCCATCAGTCCGGCCCATGGCTAACAGGCCGGACGCCCGAGGACCCCTTAGTCCAGGACTCCCTCAGTAGCCCCTGAACCTGGCTTCAATGACGAGGAGTCCGGCGCGCAGATTTGTCTTCGGCATTGCAAGGCGGGTTCCCTTCCTTCCGAACTCCAAAATAGTCTTCGGACGTATCGATGTGTCCGGACCTGTAACACGCACACCACACACAACTGCAGAGAGAATATAATTTTACACGAGTCCAATCCGCTGACAACTTTTTTATAACATGACGTCATATCTGTCCGGTCGTAATTTCGAACCATTTTTCGTGTGCCGCTCCACATTCCGAGACGCGGTTGTCATTAGCACGTCTTGTCAAAGCAGAGATCATGTCCCCTTATCGCGAGATTCTCATCAATACGGGCGTGGGTTACCCAACCGTGCCGTTTACACAGCCCTTGGGAATAGGCGAGTTTTAGGGCGAGTGGGGAGGCGTTTAACATTCGCTGCCTTTATAAGGGGATAAGAATTCGCCCTTGTCTACTCACGCCTTCTCCTTCCTCTTCCCTTCCATCCTTGAGCTCCAGCGCCCAAGTCCCCATCTTTCTACATCTCCGGCAAGCATCTGACCATGTCCGGATCCAGAGGCCAAGGCAAATGGATGGTCTCCTTCGTCAAGGAGAAGGACATTACTGAGCTTCGGGCGGCTGGGTACTTGGCGAAGGAAATCGCCCACCGTCTTCCAGCTCAGGGGCAAGTCGTCCCCACGCCGAAGCCCAACGAGAGGGTGGTATTCATTCCTCATTTCCTCTGCGGGCTAGGGTTTCCACTCCACCCTTTCGTCCGCGGGCTGATGTACTATTACGGGATAGACTTTCCATGATCTATCCCCGAACTCCTTCCTCAACATCTCGGCGTTCATCGTCGTGTGTGAGGCCTTCCTCCGCATCCAACCCCACTTCGGGCTGTGGCTCAAAGTCTTCAACGTGAAGCCGAAGGTAGTGGACGGCCAGCACGCGGAGTGCGGGGGAGCCATGGTGAGTAAGCTGGCCAATGTCTCCTGGCCAAAAGGCACTTTCGTGGAGACTGTCAAGGAATGGCAGAAACAATGGTTCTACATCACAGAACCCCGCGGCACAAACTGGGCCGCGGCCGCCGAATTTAACTCCGGCGCTCCCATGCGACTCACCTCCTGGGTCGAGAAGAGCCCGAACTGGTGTTCGCCAGACGAGCTGATAGCGCTGCAGACGCGCGTTCAAAGCATGGTGGACAAGAATGTCAAACTTGTCGATGTGATCCAGGTGATGCTAGTTCGCCGGATTCTCCCGTGCCAAAGCCGAAGCCTCCCGCTATGGAAGTTCAATCCGAAGAAGCACCATACCCTGAAGAGGCTCTTCGAGACCACTCACGAAGATGCCTGGAAATTGCTCTTCAAGGGCAACGAGATACCGCCAGCCACGGATTCGGACCGTGGACACGACATTAACCACCCCGCCAGCGAGGTGAGTTTCCAACACGTCCTCTAGTTGTCTGCTCTAAGGAAGATATCCGAGCTTTTATCGTCATTGCTTTTTCAGAATGGATGAAGAGGGCGAAGCGGATCCAGTGTCCGGGTCCGCTGCCTGAAGAACCAGTCATCCGACGCTTAGCGAAGATGCTGGTGCCGGCGCCCTATAAGGTGCCAGAGAAGAAGGCCAAGGGGGTCCGGAGCGGCCCCCATCGCAAGTGCGCTCCGGACACGACGTCTGAAGACGAGACCCGCTCCTTCGCCGCCGAGGATGACGACGATGAGGAGGAGGAGGACAACCCTCCGCCTGACGAGGGAAGGAAGAAGAGGGCAGCCTCCACGAACCTGGAGGCGGGGACGCCCAAAAAGGGGAAGGGCTCTTTTGCGGACAAATCCGAGTGGGACGTCGACAGCAGTCCGGAGCGACACCCCCGCACCAAGCCTCAAGCTGCTTCGTAAGTGCTATGACTCCCGCATACCCGTATGTCCAACCTCTCTATTTTAATGTATTGACATGGTTAATTATGCTATCGCAGTCCGGCCCACAACAGCTCCCAGCGATCCTCATCAAGAGGTTTGTTGGACTCAAAGGAGATGGCCAGCGAGACACCGCTAGCTGCCTACTCTCCCACGGCCAAAGGAGACGACGAGGTGCTCTCCCAACGGACCTTCCCAGGCCGAGGAGAGGATCAAGAGGCGCCCGAAGGCGAAGCCCCTGTCGCCGAACACCAGGGGGAACCAATCCCCCGGGAGACTAGGGAGGAGGGCCGTACTCAGTTCGGCCCTCAACCAGACTTGATTCTGGAGACCGATACGGCACCGGAATCCGACACGCAACCTCCTTCAAAAGAAGGGGGTATGCCTATTCCACCGGTGACCCCTGTCCAACCAGGGGCACCAGATGATCTGCTGGAAGCGCTGCGAGGCGCTTCCATTGCGGATGAGCACCGTGTTCTTATGAGCACGGTGATTGAAAGGGCTCAGTCTGTTAAGAGCGGACTAACCGAAGCCTGCAGCAGCCTGTTGACAGGTTTTGAGGTAAGCGACACAAAAGGAGAAAATCCCAATATAGACAGTAGCCCCTGAGACACTGTCCGGTGTTCAGAAAGAAAAGCCAGACAGAGGATCAATCCTTTTATGGCAGGAAACTAACTAAATTTGTCTGGCATAAATATGCAGGCGTCGCTGCTAGCCGCGGCCTCACGTGCTGCCGAAGTCTCCGATCTAAAGCGGAGGCTAGAGCACGCCGAGGAGGAGCTCGGCCACGTGAGGAGGCAGCTCCAGGAGAATCAAGGTATGTGATAACCCGGGAAATATTCGAGTAAAATATATATTGACCAAAGTGTCATGATATGTATAGGAGCGACGACCGAGGTCGAGGCCCTGGGCGAAGCTGAGGGGAATGCTGTCAAGGAGCAGGCTGCCCGTAAGAAGCTCAAGGCCCGGGTCAACGAGGTCCAACAAGAGCTCCACGACGCGGTGAAGAAGTGTGAGACTTTGGAGCATGACGCGTCAGCTAAAGAGGACGAACTCTCCAAGGCTCGGCAGAGCGCGGAGATGGCCCGGAACGAGGCTTAGGGCGCCCTCCAAGAGATCCAGGAGGCGAGGAAGATTGCGGCGGGTAAGGCATTCAGTATGCAAAGCAAATATGCGAAAAGGAATTATCTTTTGCTAACCGGATTCGGAGTTCTCCAGGGGCTTTTGCTGATCTGCCGCGAAGTGTGTCCGACGCCGCGGAGTTCTTTCGAGCCGAGGAAGGGAGCTCCACGGAGAAGCTATTCTGGTCGCAGTATTTTGTGCCAGAGCACCCCGTGCCCTTCACCGATCAGCTGAAACAGCTGGTGGAGCTGCATAGGGTGGCCGAACTAGCCATAAAGGATTTGATAATCTGGCTATGGCCAGCCGAAGCTATGCCCGGCAGCTACTTCGGACTCGTGAGGCGGATGGTGAACGCCTGTCCTTGGCTGGATATCGTCAAGCGATCGGCCTGTATTGAAGGTGCTCGTATGGCCTTCGCTCGTTGCAAGATGTGGTGGGCGAAGATGAACCCTGTCGAGCTGGCCAGGGGGCCGCCAGAGGGCAAGGAGCACTGCACACCCGAGCGTTATTTTGCAGATGTCCTAGAAGGGTCTCGCATTGTGGCAACGCAGTGTGGGCAGGACATTATTTCCGAACGAATACATTCGTGTTGTCTTTGCCTTGTATGATGAAACAAAGTCAGCTTGTAATATAATTTTTATTATGTTTTAATTTTTTCCTCCTGTGCGGCCGTGTTGTATGGAATCTGAGGGTTGGCCAGTCGTCGGCTTCTGCCCCCACGTAGGTAGTACGGGGGTGTTCGGGATGGAATCTAAACAATCTTGATCCAATTGTATGGTCCTTGAAGGAGTTGTTTAGCGCAACGAACCAGGCAATCAGACTATGCGGCTTAAACGCCCTCACTTAGCCATAGGAGTTTTACAATAAAACATAGGCGCAACCCCTAGTTTTCGAACCAGAGTGCTATGAGCGTCTGATCGGGAAGTACCGATCCTTCGCGTAATGCGGGAGAAATCTCCAACGATTTGTAACCTCCGAACAGCTGACCGGCTCTCGCCACATCATGACAGTCAGTTTTCGGCTTTCTCTACTGAGGTGCTCCTTTGGATAAACCAGGGCACAATCACAGTAGTTCTCCCTTTACTACCTTAGCCGATATAGCGGAACGTAAGGTAGCAAGCACAGGAGCCGGGCAACCCAACTATTGACCAAAGACATGATTCGGAGCCAATGCATATAATGCTAAATTCGGGGTGCCGAACTATACTATAAAGAGTGTTCGGACTTTGTTGCCGTATTGTGGGGCGCCTTGGAGCCCCTGGCAAATATGAAACGTACCAAAGTGTACGGGTGCTAGAAGATAATTTATTTAAGGAAACAGAAAGAAAGCAGAGGTAATATCTTTGGCCCTTAAACTTGAGCCACGAACTGTTTCCATTATAATTGGGTTAATGCGTCAAAGCGCATTGATACAAATGGTACGATAAGCAACCAGTTGTTTAACATGCCATGACCAAAGGCGAGCTGCGTATGGGTCCTGACAACAGGTAGAGTAGCCGTTAATCGGACCTCTAGAACTTCCCCTGCACGTCTGTGCTTCTTGCCATCCTGGTGTTTTTATCCTTTGACAGGACCAGTAGTCGGGTCGCCCAAGAAGGCCTATGCAAAATAAACCTGAAAAAGGGCAAAGGAAATAGTGACAATATATGTATGCCCGGGATTGGTCAAGTCGAACTGTGGATCACAAGCTAGTTATGCCTCCGTCGATGCCCATGGGATTTCTAATGCGTAACGATGCACGCGTGGTACGAATGCCACTACCTGATTGGGGCTGGGACGGAGGCCAAATTGCTAGTAGAGCTCTTGATGAGCCGCGCTGGCCTGGTGCAGCGTAGTCCAGACCCTCTTTACGATGTCCAGTGGCTCGGCAGCCGGATTACGGTTCTGCTTGAGAAGGCCGCTCTGTGCTTCTGCTGCGAGGGCGGTGGTGTGCTCCTCTGTACGGAGGGAGCGTTCCGTGTTTCCGTTGACCGTTATGATGCCGCGTGGACGGGGCATCTTAAGCTTAAGATAAGCATAGTGTGGCACCGCATTGAACCGAGCGAATGCCGTCCGTCCGAGCAGTGCGTGATAACCGCGGAATGGGACGATGTCGAAGATTAACTCCTCGCTTCGGAAGTTGTCGGGGGATCCAAAGACAACCTCTAGTGTGATTGAGCCCGTACAGCGGGCCTCTACACCTGGTATGACTCCTTTGAAGGTAGTCTTCGTTGGCTTGATCCTTGATGGATTAATGCTCATTTTGCACACTGTGTCTTGATAGAGCAGATTGAGGCTGCTACCACCGTCCATGAGGACTCGCGTTAGGTGGAATCCATCAATGATTGGGTCCACGACTAGTGCGGCTGATCCGCCATGCCGGATACTGGTCGGATGATCCCGACGATCAAAAGTGCTCGGGCATGATGACCATGGGTTGAATTTTGGGGCGACTAGCTCTATCGCATAAACGTCCCTTAGTGCGCACTTGCGCTCCCTCTTGGGGATGTGTGTAGCATATATCATGTTCACCGTTTTGACTTGAGGGGGAAACTTCTTCTGTCCCCCTGTGTTCGGTTGCCGGGGCTCCTCGTCGTCGTCCTCGCTTTGTGATCCCTTTTCCCTGGTCTCGGCGTTTAATTTGCCGGCCTGTTTAAAAACCCAACAGTCTCTGTTGGTATGATTGGCTGGTTTTTCTGGGGTGCCATGTATCTGGCACGGGCGATCGAGTATGCGGTCCAGGCTGGATGGTCCCTGATTGTTTCTCTTGTATGGTTTCTTCTGCTGGTTGGACTTGGAACCACTGAATTCGGCGTTGACTGTAGTGTCGTCGGTATTATCACCATTGCTTCGGCGTTTGTGCCTGTTACGTCGGAGCTTGCCGTTGTTGTTCTTAACCTCGGAGGGGCCTGCCTCGCTGGCTGTGTTTTTGCTGCGAGCCAACCAACTATCCTCACCCGCGCAAAAGCGGGTCATGGGTGCCGTGAGGGCTGCCATAGATTTTGGTTTTTCTTGGCCTAGGTGGCGAGTGAGCCATTCGTCGCGGATGCTGTGTTTAAAGGCTGCTAGGGCTTCGGCATCCGGACAGTCGACGATCTGGTTCTTTTTAGTTAGGAACCTAGTCCAGAACTTCCTGGCGGACTCCCCAGGCTGTTGAACTATGTAGCTTAAGTCATCGGCGTCTGGTGGCCGGACATATGTACCTTGGAAGTTATCGAGGAAGGCCTCTTCCAAGTCCTCCCAGCTGCCAATAGAATTTTCGGGTAGGCTGTTTAACCAGTGCCGAGCTGGTCCTTTAAGCTTTAGCGGGAGGTACTTGATAGCGTGGAGGTCATCTCCCCGGGCCATGTGGATGTGGAGGATAAAATCCTCGATCCATACCGCGGGATCGGTTGTTCCATCGTATGATTCAATATTGACGGGTTTGAACCCTTCGGGGAATTCATGGTCCATTACTTCATCATTGAAGCAAAGAGGGTGTGCGGCGCCTCTATATCGGGCCGCGTCGTGACGTAGCTCTGATGGAGTCCGTCTATGGTTGCCGGCTCGAGCGTGACTAGGTTTGTCACGTCCAAATAGGTAGCCGTCGTCGCATGTCGAGGCACGTCCTCGCGATCCATAGATCGATCTTGTATGTCCTGCTCTACTGCCCAGGGTTTGCCGGAGGTCGTATGTATGACCCCGAACTGTTTTGTCTCTATTTTCCCGTGGCGGCGAGGCGGGCTGTTCGGCTTGAATTGCCACTCTATCCCGACCACGAGGTGGTTGATCCACCGCATTGTCCTGACCGCGTAGTGTTCAATCGGCCGTGTTACGCGAGGGAGGTATGGGCTCCAGCGCCTCTTCATCGAACTGAGGTAGCAACCTTCACTTTGGGTAACTCTTGGTTGTGCGTCTGAGGCCGTATTCTTCGACTGCCAGTCCATCTGTCGACGAGCAGATTTTGGTCAGCTTGAAGCTGCTGCTGTTTCTTTTTCAGGCTCCTTGCGGTGGCTATTAGCTGGCGCTTAAAGCGCTCCTGCTCCAGAGGCTCATCTGGCACGATGAAGTCATCGTTGCCGAGGCTTGCCTCCTCCTCGGAGGGAGGATGGTAACTACGATCCTCCGAGTCTTCTTCCATTGCCTGTTCGTCAGGGCTGACTTGCCCATCTTCCCGATGGTCTTGTTCGGCAGTTTGTTCATCGGGTTCTTCTGTGTCTTCGGCACCATCCGGAGTGTTATCGTCTCCTGTGCCGGTGTTGTTGTCTCAGCTGCGGCGGGATTTAGAGTGGCACCGCTGACGCCGGCGCTTTGGTTGTGTCTTGGGAGGGTCCTCCTTTGTGGGGTTTTCCTTGTCATCGTCACTATTATTTTTCGGCGTGTCTACCATGTAGACGTCGTATGAGGAAGTGGCCGTCCATCGTCCGGTGAACGGCGGGTTTTGGGCCTCCTCGTCTCTGGCATCGTCGTCCATACCGTCGATGTCTTCGGGGTCATAGTCGAGCGCGTCGGTTAAATCTTCGACAGTGGCTACGAAGTGGGTGGTGGGTGGGAAGCGAAATTCTCCTTCATCATCAGCCTCCAGTTCGAACCGGACATAATTCGGCTGTGAGTCCCCCGCCAAGGACAAATTTTTTAACGAGTTCAGCAGATCGCCCAAGGGTGAGTGCTGGAAGATGTCTGCGGCGCTGAACTCGAAAATCGACAAGCGATCAAGTTCGGCATCCGCGGACTCACGCGGTTTGGAACTTATACCCGGAGAAGAGTCCGGAGCTCCGGTGACGCGAGTATTGTGTGAGGTTAAGTCCATGTGCGGCTCCAGCGCCGGGGAGTCTGTGGCCTCCGTGGTGGGGTCAAGCCTCCGATCCTGGGATGCCGCGGTGTGCTCTGGATCTAAGGCCAGAGGGGTCACAGGAGCTATCTCCTGGATGTGGTCTGACGACAGATTTAGGTCATGTTCGTCAAGGTGACCAGGAGCGGTCGCCGCGGTCTCGAATCCGGTGAAGATCAAATCTCCACGGATGTCCGCAACGTAATTCAAGCTCCCAAATCTGACTTGATGGCCAGGGGCGTAGCTATTGATCTGCTCCAGGTGGCCAAACGAGTTGGCCCGCAGTGCGAAGCCGCCGGACACAAAGATCTGTCCGGGGAGGAAGGTTTCTCCTTGGACAGCGTCATCGTTGACGATTGAAGGGGCCATCGAACCTTTTTGGGGACGGCACAGTGGAACTCTCACTGAAAGCACCAATGTCGGTGTCAAAACCGGCGGATCTCGGGTAGGGGGTCCCGAACTGTGCGTCTAAAAAGGTCGATGGCAACAGGAGACAGGGGACACGATGTTTACGCAGGTTCGAGCCCTCTTTATGGAGGTAATACCCTACTTCCTGCTTGATTGATCTTGATGGATATGAGTATTACAAGAGTTGATCTACCACGAGATCGTAATGGCTAAACCCTAGAAGTCTAGCCTGTATGACTATGGTCATGGGTCCCTCTTTCCGGACTAAGTCCTCCGGTTTATATAGACACCGGGGAGATCTAGGGTTACACAAGGTCGGTTACAAGGAAAGGAATCTACATATTTGGTCGTCAAGCTTGCCTTCCACGCTAAGGAGAGTCCTATCCAGACACGGGTGCAGTCTTCGGTCTTCATGTCTTCACAGCCCATCAGTCCGGCCCATGGCTAACAGGCCGGACGCCCGAGGACCCCTTAGTCCAGGACTCCCTCAACCTTTAGTTGGTCCGACCCATTTAATCTTTATAGGTCACTTTTGGGCCCGTCCACGTGTCAACATATTATAGGTGCATCTCGCCCATTGGATGAGTGACACCTATGCCAACGCGGAGCTGACACGTGGTTCCGTCAGCCAATGAGAATTTTACACGTGGAAAATCGGCATTGGTCGTGGCTGTTAGCGGGTTATCGGATCCAAAACTGGACCCGACAGCTTAACGACGACCCGTTACGGTAGATGCCACGTGTCGGTCACTCTTGACGAAAGCACTTCCATGACGCGGCATTTATCGTCATGGAAGTGGACACTTCCGTGATGATAATTTTGGTAATGTCATGGAACACTTCTACGATAACTCAGGTATGACTATCTTGATTCTGTCATAAAATCGTCATGGATATACATGCATGACAGAAAACGTGACCTACTGTGACAAACACGTATCATCACAGAAGTTTATTTTTTCGTAGTGCGTTAAGAAAGTTACGGCAAAGTGAACTTCGTGATACGATTAGATGCTAAGCTTACGGTTGGGTCTGTCCATCACATCATTCTCCTAATGATGTGATCCCGTTATCAAATGACAACTCATCTCTATGATTCGGAAACCTTAACCATCTTTGATCAACGAGCTAGTCTAGTAGAGGTTCACTAGGGACATGGTGTTGTTTATGTATCCACTCATGTATTTAAGTTTCCGCTCAATACAATTTCTAGCATGAATAATAAACATTTATCATGAAGGGGGAATATGATAATAACCATTTTATTATTGCGCCTAGGGCATATTTCGAACAATCCACCCAACCGATATAGTCGACGTAGGTCATCGGCGATCCATACAGCCGATCTCAGTGAAGTAGGCAAGGTAATCTGGGTCATACCATGTGGGGGGAAAGTTGTTGGTCGAACTAGAGGTCGACATGGCTCTAAATGAGAAGTCGTTGATGATATCAGACTCAGTGGAGACATGAATCAATTGGCGTGACTAGCGTATTTCCTATATGAGATGTTGGTGATGAAGATGAAGTCGGCAGAGACGACGTTGATGGAGATGCATACCTCGTCGAAGCAGATGACGACGATGTCGATCAAGATGATGTTGATGTTGTAGTTCTGATTTGGCAATGCGAGATCCTCACAAACGGCACAATTATAAGGGTACTAGGCAAAGTACCTAACATCGGGATGATAGTTGCATGTTGATATGTTCGGTAGTAGAATGTAACCTTGGTCGTGGGACAAACATATATAACATATATTTAATCCATGTTTGAGCCTTCATGAGGGGGTAACATCATACTCCTGCTCATGCAAGATTGTCTCAAGAGATATTACAATGGAGGAACACAATGTGGTTTCCGACGGGGTTGGACGCTAATTCGTCGAGTACATCGATGGACGACCGAGACGTGTGTCTGGTCAAATCTATTGTAAAGCTAGTCTAGAGCTTGAGAAGATGTCGAATGTGTCTCCCCTTTCATTGAGTACCTTTTATAACCCTTGTGTTATCCGCCTTGATCTTCTTGCACCGTATGACCTAACCTAGACTCTTCAGATTTGATAGGTGTATGACTTCATCTTCGAGAACCAGTGATGACACGTCCAGTGCCCAGGGCCCAACACTGCATGTACATATGCATATATAACTCAAAACACAGTATACACAACACATGATTACGGCAAAATCATTTTTTGAACAAGTGCCCACATGAATAGAGTATAGGTACCTGCGTTTGTAGAGGTGATCGTCAGTGTGTACGTGTGAACGTTTGATTTGTATCATGCTTCTTTTTATAGTTTATAAACAAAAAGCCTTTTTCTTCGTGTGTATGATAAGAAAGGCAGTCAGAGAAAACAGGGGAGAGATTAATGGAAGCATTCCACGAAATAGTCACCACCCCGGAATGAAATTAGGTCCTATCGCCTTTGCCATTGCCTTGCTGGCCCCGACCCCCCCTCGCTCTCTCCTTGGGTTGCCTTGTTCGTCTTCTCTCTTGCTTGCTAGTCCTCTCTCTCTCTCTCTCTTTGCTGTGGAGCGGAGAAGATAGAGAGATTCCCTGATCTGCTCGTCGATCGGGCCTGCCTGCCTGCCTGCAAAATTTGGCACCGCGAGAAGGGAGACCGAAAAGGAGAGCGGAAAAGCGCATCTTATTTTAGTCTCTCCGCCTCAGCTTCGCGGTTGCTTCGTCTGGATCCCGTAGAGGAGCCCACCCGTTCCACCAAAACCCAATCTTCCGCTTGCTCGAGATCGATTGGTTTCCAGATCCAAGCCCGCCCCTCCCTCGTCGCGAGATCGCAGGAAATCTGGGCGCGCGGCTCGGCAGGAAGCTATCCATCCAAGAAAAAGGTGAGTTGTTCTTTTCTTGTTTGGTCCCTCGTCTTCAATGCGTGTAGAGTGTGGATGTTCTTGGCGATCTCTCCCCCTTCGATCGCGCAGCGTCTGCCGTGGATTGATCGGGCTCTTGATCTTGGTGTTTGTGTTGGTTGGCTTCGATGGCAGATTTGGCGAGGCGAAGGAAAGGGGAGAGGATATCGGGAGAGAAGGCGAATAGACATGGCTTTTGTGAGGCAGCGGGCGATGGGGAGGTGGCGGAGATGAGGGATGCTATTGTCTACGATGGATTACCTGAGATCTTGCTGGGGTCCGACGTCGTCGCCGGACGGGCGCCCTCGCAAGGGGGTGGATGCGGCCGGCCGGCAGGACGGGCTCCTGTGGTACAAGGACGCAGGGCAGCTCGTCGCCGGCGAGTTCTCGATGGCCGTGGTCCAGGCCAATAACCTGCTGGAGGACCACAGTCAGGTGGAATCCGGGTCGCTGAGCACCACGGATCCCGACCTGCAGGGCACCTTCGTCGGCGTCTATGATGGCCATGGTGGACCGGAGACGGCACGCTACATCAATGACCACATGTTCAACCATCTGAAGGGTAATACCTCAACCGTTGCTGCGGCTCTCCTGTTGTAGAACTTAAACTAGAAAGGATTTTCACCCGCAAAAAAAAACCTAGAAAGGATTTTACATCAAATGTCAGTCCAGCTATGCTATACGATCCATAGGTGTATCGTTTCCCATTGCTAGACCTGCAAGTGTCTGCAATTGATGCTGATTGTTCTCAGCCATTTTTCCATGGAAGTAGATATTTATTGGATGCCTGCATTGCATGGGATATGGTTCTACTTGTAGTAATACAGAGAACAAACAAGCGCAATTTAAATGCTGTTTTGTTCAGAGCAATCACCTAGTTTATACTATATTCGATCCTTGGTTGATTTATTTTACTCCAAAAGTCCAAATATAATGGAAGCGCATTTATTGTTGACTGTAGAGTGAATAAATGATAGTGTCGTTTACTCACCTTCGCGTCATATTATGATATGTTTGAACTACATGGCAATCTCCATTAGTTCCCTCACATGATGAACTTCCTTTTTCAGGATATGCATCTGAGCAGAAATGCATGTCAGTGGAAGTAATTCGGAAGGCTTTCCGAGCGACCGAGGAGGGATTTCTCTCTCTAGTCAGTAATCAATGGTCGGTGAGGCCGCAATTAGCAGCGGTAGGCTCTTGCTGTCTAGTTGGTGTGATTTGTGCTGGAACTCTCTATGTTGCAAATGTTGGGGACTCCCGTGCTATTCTGGGGAGACTTGTCAAGGGAACTGGAGAGGTTGTGGCTATGCAACTCTCAGCAGAACATAATGCATCCTTCGAGGAGGTTAGGCGAGAGATGCAGGCAATGCATCCTGATGATCCCCACATTGTGATCCTGAAGCACAATGTTTGGCGTGTGAAGGGTATTATTCAGGTAAATGTCCGGAGTTCAAAAATTGCAACTGGCATGTGATCCATAGCTTGCTTTATACAGTCTTCAGACATTAGGCTTAACTTTTCATTATAACCATAACTGCGTTTAAATGCTGTGTCCCCATGCTTCTGTTAGAATTGTTGCTGCATGTTTTTACATTAGGCAAATTCTCAGTTATCAACTATACGTAGGTGTTCTTGTTGGCTATTTTTTTACCTGTGTATACAATCTGCAATAATGCAACGGTCTGAGTCTTGTAATTAGGTATTAGCCAAGACAAATACCATATTCAGCTGTTGAATGCATTTCCCTTGATGTCGATCCCGCAAATAAATTATTATGTACGCCTGTGTTTCTTAAAACAGATATGAGGTGTTCTACAATATGGCCATGTGCATTTCCTAGATGAATCACTTTAATCTGCTGTTGTCTCTTGCATAGCGTTACTGCTTAGTCCCTTCCCAAATGCCATGCAATTGCTTCTGCCGTGTATCTCACATGGTAGGATAATGTGTTGCAGATAACAAGGTCCATTGGAGATGTGTATCTGAAGAGACCAGAATTCAACAGAGAACCTTTGCATAGCAAGTTTCGGCTTCCAGAAACTTTCCGGAGACCGCTTCTTAGTTCTGAGCCAGCAATTACTGTACACCAAATACAGTTAACTGATCAGTTCATCATTTTTGCATCTGATGGACTCTGGGAGCATCTTAGTAACCAGAAAGCTGTTGAGCTAGTCCACAGTAGTCCTCGTAATGTATGTGTTCTTATCTTATGTTTAGTTTCTGTTACTGGGTTCTTTGAAAGCTAAGTGCTAGTTCATGCATTCTTTTTCCGAACAACAAAGTACGTATTTCTGCTTTTGTAGTAATTTCATCGTTCTTTGGTTGATGTTTCTGTTGAGGTAAGTGGACATATTTTCTTTCTTATAAGGAATTAAGGGAACACTAGATATGAACATCTTTAGAAGTCGTTCTAAGTTCTGTTAACATGTAACAGTTCTGCAAGTACATAATATAGACATATTATCATGCTACGGTATATTAGATTTTGTTCGCCTGCCACGATGGTTGCAACCGACTTAAATGGCACCAAGTTATTGATTTTGTAGCACCTCCGCAGTTGTTGGTGTTTTAGGTACTTAAATTTGTCTGTAGCAAAATGTTGTTAACAACAGTGGTTTAGTCCCTAGAATTTTGTGTTTCTCTGCCGGTCCTGGATTAGGTCATGTCTGCCTAATGTGGTATAGGTTATATTGTTGCTTATGTATGTCCCCTTTTCATGTCACTTCGCTGAATTGAAGGTTACATGCTTAAACTTCAGTCTGCAAATGCCTGGTTGGTCGCTTATTGAGGAGATATTTTGTAGAAGTTATTATCTTCAAAGCTCCTCCATTCTCGATGATGAATCGATTTGATAGATCAGATATTGTTATTCCAAATATTGATCCGATTCAGTATCATCAGAATGACAAAAGCTGACTTGTTTTTTTTCGAGGGAACCATTTTTAGATCTCTTCAACATCTGCATTCTGCATTGAAGCATTGTGAATGAGCTACTTTACAACTGATTCATTTATATTAATCACACCTTTCCTGAACTATGGGGATTGTCACCTCACCAACTAACCAATGTAGACATGTTACTGAATCTCACTTCACATTTCAGTTTGCAAACAGACCATGTAGTAGGACCCAGCTTCATTATATCTAAACAATCTTGTTCTCATATTCTACTAGAGTCTTGTGTTCCTTCATTCATTTCGTAGAACATCATTGTTTTCTTATTTTGTTAATGTTATCGTAACTTGTATGTTTCAGGGGATTGCTCGAAAGCTAGTGAAGGCTGCAATGCAGGAAGCAGCAAAGAAGAGGGAGATGCGGTATTCAGATCTCAAGAAAATTGACCGTGGAGTGAGGCGCCACTTTCATGATGATATAACGGTCGTTGTGGTATTTTTCGATTCGAATGCCATAGCCATGGATGCCTGGAGCCGTCCCACAGTTTCTCTGCGAGGTGGCGGCGTTGCCCTCCCAGCAAATTCCCTTGCTCCATTCTCAGGTTCCTAGCCTTTCACTGGAGTCAAGAAGACACGAAGGCCAGAAAAGAAATGGAGAAGAAGACAAGAGCAGCAGCCACGGTCAAGTGTAGCGCGTTTCCTGTGCGTTCTCGCAAGAAAAAAAAACCTTTTAGATTCAACCTGGTTACTAGTGTACTGATAGCGGCAAGGTATAAGATTAGATTATTCTTAGTGTACATTCTCCGGATCGTCTTGTGATAATAGTTCATCTCATCACCATTTCATTTTGTTTAGCCCCTCACAAAGTGCTGCATCTCAAGGCTGGCTAATCGTGGACATGTAGCAGGTTGCTTTCTTGATGCCTTAATCTGCTGAGCTCTGATCAACACGATGTACGACGTTATTCTGTTGACATGTCACATGTGAACTTGCACATATATTGAACGGTTCTTGTCACATCGTTTGGAAAGCAAGCATGATAAACCTAAGATTTTGCAGCATCGGTTTTCTGTTGCCAAGAACAGCCAAATCTGGTGCCAATCTATTAAAAAGCAGATGAACTGACGTACTTGTATAATTTATGGCAATGAAACATCACAGCATATTACTCACTCTGTTATCTACTACTACAAAACATGAACACACATAGAGTTTCTCCCTAACCCAACAGGCACACCTCTGCCCTTTGAGGGCTTGCTCCTTACTGGAGGCCAGAGAAGCAAAAGTATTTGCCACCTTCAGAATGATGAGCTTCTCACCATCTTATGACTTGCCTTCACTGTGAGTTCAGGGACCAAGCAACTTTTTCCACCAGGCGTACCCTAACAAAACGACGGAGATCACAAAACAGCCTGACGATGTACCTCCGACAAATGGCCAAAAGAAGCTGCCATCTGTGATGTCATAAAAGTGGCATGGAATGTTCATCGCAAATGCCCCAGCTATGAAGGTATTGACGGCTATGCCGAAAGACGCAATGGTCAGTGTAAGCTGAAGTTGGATCAGTTCATTTCGCTGGTTGTCGAGTTGAATGTTGACGTAGTCTTCTGTGTCATCAATATACTCTCGGACCTGTTAAATTTCCAAAGGAGAAATCAATGCCCACATCAAGATGAGTAAGAAATAAGAACCCAAATAACTCAACCAAAATATGCTCCTGATAATGAAATAATTCAGCATATGATAATTTGCTGCCTCGAGTATCAACTGAGCCCTGTGTTTTGCAGAACAAAAGACAATTTATCTGTGCAATTACACTCTCAGAAATGGAAAAACAACTAAATTGCACATGATTACTCAGCATCAAATATGTACAATATCAAGAATTAAGATAAGCCACAGTGTTAAATAGCTCAAGAAAACAGTAACAAGGCTTGTGTCGGAAGGACTAACCGATAAAATTCTGTTGCGAATTCCATCCAGCTGCATGAAGTAGGCCTCAAGCAACATCTCTAGGTCTTCCACATCGTTATCCAAATATATACTGGTAGCAATGCTCACACTGCGCCGAAAACTGGAGTTCAGCCTCGGCAAACTTGCTCCTGCGGGAACAATGCTATTGGAAGCAGCAGACGTCATTATAGCCTCAACCTGCTGATTCTGTGCTTGCTTCCTTGTAAGATAAAGATGTGCCATGTCTTCATTATCATCTAGAAGATGTTCTATCTCATCTCTGACCTAAGAAGAGCATCATGTGGGTTATCATCAAGGTTCTCAAAACTACAATAGAAGTTCCCAGTAGCAATACACTGTAAGCAATACGATTGAGAAGCTTAATGGCGAATAGAAGAAAACCAAAAATGGTCAACTGTCTATGGCCCCCCTCCCCCTTCTTTGTTCTAATATTTTCTAATGTAACAATTCAATCAGAATTTGAATTTAAAATGTTCATCTTCTAGTAATCTAAAGCAGCTAAATTGTAGCAATTGGTTCTTGGAAAATTTGCACCAAGATAGTTTTATAATAGTTATTCATCCACATGAAGAGGGCTATGTAAGAACGTACTCTTGATGCTCCATTATGAGCGAATAAAATCAACACTTTGTCGAAAAAATGTAAGACCGTACATCAATTGGCGACTCAACTAAATGATAAAGGTGAGAGGCAGCAGAGGTTCTCTAATGATACCTTCTGAACGCGGGCAAGCAAACGGGTAAGGTCACTCTTGAGGCTCCGCACACGCTCCAAGTTCTTAGTGCTGACATTCTTGGTGAGCTCATCGAGCACGGGAATAGCACGCCTCTCAAGATCAGCCACGCTAGAGTCCAACGTGGAGCACACGGCCTCAAGCCCGACCTCCAGCACCTGGAACTCGAATGGCAACTCATGCTCTGCCCCGGTGGCCTCATTAAGACAGGGCACCTGATCCCCGGGCGAACCATCCTGCTTGGCCCCATTGCCATCACCGCTGTGTTCACCATTCCCACCCACCAGGCTCCTCAGAGGGAGATGCTGCCTCAATTGGTCCACGAAAGGGAGCACCTCCTGCATCAGAGGGTCCAATAGGAGGACCTCCTCCGCGGTAACGATAGCCCTGATGAATTCTAGGTTGATGACCATCGCCTTCTCTCTAGCTGCACAATCAAACATCGTATATGAGTATGTAACACTTGGGTTTGCTTGGTCTTTGCAAGAGCAAAATCGGCGTCCCTGATGGCGGTCGGTATCGATTTGGCGAGCGCTCACCGAGGATGCTTGAGGAGTGGGAGAAGACGGGGCCGAGGATGCGGAGGTCGCGCGGGGGCACGCCCGCGCGGCGGATGATGGAGGCCTTGTCGAGCTCCAGGATCTCAGAGGAGCCCCACCGGTCCAGCCGCATCCACAAGCGGGCGCCGGCCTTCTTCTTGCCGACCTTGGCGGCCACGGCGGCACCACCCCCGGGAGAGGGGGCAGGCGGAGACGTGGTGGTCTGCGGCGCGGGGGGCGGAGTGGTCGGGGAGGGGGGAGGCGGCGAGCTGGGCTTGGGCAGGGAAGGGAGGCGGCGCGCGGAGCGGGTGCGCTTGGTGGAGGACGAGGTGGAGGCGGCGGAGAAGAAGGGCAGCTTCCTGCCTCCGGATCGCCTCCCCATGGTGGCGGCGGCGGCGGCGGTGGGGGGCGGCGGCTTTGATCGAGGTCGTTGGGTGGCGTGGTGCGGCAGGGGGAAGAGAGGGGCTGGCAGTTTGGGACGCGTGGTTCGCGTCCAATCAATCTCTGCTGCAGCTCCGGAGTGGGCTGGGCTGGAACCAGGAAGTGTGCGTTGGGAGTCGGGTCCGGCGCCAACCGTTAGTTTACCCGCCACGGAGCTGAGACGGGAGGCTCCCTGGTTCAGCCATTCACTGTTGCGTCATGATTCGTGCCTGATATAACCTTAAAATTATTGTGCCATTCTTTTTTTTGTTGGGTTCAGTAGGAGTTTTATTCCATAGTAAGAGCATCTCCAATAGAATGTCAAAAAAAAGAGCATCTCCAATAGGAAAAAAAAGATTATCATTCCTAGAAGGGGCATCTTTTGTCAAAGGTTTGTGATCTTATTGACCCGATCATGAATTATTGGATGAAGATTTGGTGAGACAGACATTGTGACCAATTGATGCTTAAAGGGTGCTCGCAATTCCACTTTTCATGCATGATATGCCAGATTTCATTGCTTGAGCTATACAAAAAATGACATGTTCATTGTTCCTTTGGCTTATTTAGAAGAATGGAACCAACAACATGGGAAAAAATTGCAACATGCAAATGGGATGGGTAGAACCAATCTCAATCCTATTTGAGGGGAGATTTAGAAATTATTTTGTCCGGCAAAGGTATAAAAGATCATTTGGCGTACACTACGCTGGAACACTCCCATGTTGAGTTACACTTGCTAATAGATAAATGAACATTTTAGCCATCTACCTATAATGTTCGAATGGGCCAGAAGATACAAAACACGTATTGTTTTCGGTGTGAGAAGGCGAAAAAGTTTGGGGCAAGTTAGGTTTGTATGAAGTGATCAATACAGTTTGTGTGGCTGACCGTGCGGGAGAGGCGGTATTAGAATTCTTACTCTTTAAAGCATCTCCAACAGGCGCGTAACACGCGGCGCGCTAAAATAACTTTTACAATGCCGAAATAGCAACATTTTGCACGCAGCAGAGCGCTGGCTCCAGCGGTCGCTGCAAAATATTACGCGCGCGAGCAGCTCCAGCAGGCGTGGTAAATATATAGCGCTCGCGCCCAGCACAAACAACATTTGACACTCAAAATAGAACCAAGAAGATCAAACACATAAAAAACAAATCAACAATAAATAGTTCAATTTATTACAACTCAAACAAATAGTTTATCTTCCAATACAACAAAGAGTTCAACAATACCACATCAAACATACAACATCACTAGTTTTGTTGGCCATTCCATGCCCGCCACTCCTCGATTAGATCATTTTGAAGATCATCATGCGTTTCGGCACGTCGAATGGCATGATAGGAGACAACAAATCGGGCCACCCTCGCAGCCCTCCGCCGCACTCTCACAGGACGTCCCAAGAGCTCATACTAAGAATAGTCTAAATCTTGCCCACGCTCATTCTCGATGCTCATCCTAAAACAACGCGAAAGTACGACTCGGAGTATGTGGGATTCTCCAGAAAATAGTACCTCATCAATCTGTTGTCGGCATCGATCGTATCCCTCCAAATTTACTAACAACCCATAACTGAACCACCGTGCTTCGGCTTTTTATTGACATGCATAGCTAGGATCATTGCAAGGTCCTCCTCCTCTTGAATATCAAATTCTTCGTCGGAAGAATCATATGACGAACTCATCTACAATATTGAATTTAAACTAGTCTATATAAAACTACAAACAACATGCACCAAATTCAGCTACAAAATATGAAGTTGAAGTAATATATACCTTGCAAACATTTTGTCAAACACCTTGTGGGCGCCGAGCAGCAGTGGGCGCCCGGGTGCTGTTTGTTAGAGGAATGGCGCGCTCGAGGGGCGGCGACGATGAGAGAAGGTGGAGGAAGCGGCGGCGGTGCACGGGGATAGGCCTGGGAAGCGCCGTCGGGTTGCCAAAGCAAATGGGGAGGTGCGGGCGGCGGCGCTAGCGCCTAGATCTGGCGGTTGGTGGAAGTTGCGTGTGAGTCGTCGTTGTCCAGCGCCCGGGAGCGGGCGCACGATGCCGTTTTGCTCCGCGAGCTGAACCAACTATACCGCGCGCATTTTTGCGCGTCCGCTGGAGCATCCGTTCCGGCTGCGCACGCGCACAAAAGGCGATTTTTCCAGCACGATGCTAAAATCGCGCGCCTGTTAGATGCTCTTATGCAAGATTAGGAATTATCTAGAATGGGCATCTAGAAAGCACGTGAATTGACGCTATAGCAACTTGGTATTTATGGTGGGATAGATGTAAACTGGTTCATGAAGGAAAGTTTCAAGATGCAAACCAAACTTTGATGGCGGCTCTTGCCATAACGACAAACTATGTTAATGCTACTCTCCTAAGGTAACTAGTAAAACAGCGGGATGGAGCATCCGTTCTAGGGGTTTTGTGTAGCTGAATGTTGATGCCTTTTTTAATCATGATCCGCTTCAGGGTACAGCTAGGCGGTCCTTAGAGATGACAAAGGCAGGTTCATTGTTAGTGGAAACTGGAGGATTGATTGTTGTGCAGATGTATTAGCAGCAGAAGTCGCGACTCTAAGGTTTGGGTTATTACTTGCACAGAAGGCGGGATGTAATCGTCTTGTTGTTAAATCGGGGAATATGGAAGTGATTGACACAATGAAGAATGGAGGACACTCAGCGGGAGCGGCGGCTGCAATTTTTGATGATTGTTATTTTTTGGCTTGTGATTTTCCTCTTATTAGATTTGAACATTGTAATAGAGAAGCAAATAAGATGGTGCACGAAATTGCTAGGCTAGCAAAATTTTCTGTAAGTAGGGTTTCATTTGAGGAGCCTATGAATGATATTGTATCTTTTCTTATGGGCGATATAACAATTATTTCTAATTAATAAAATTGAAGTGATATTTTAGAAAAAAAGTGCATCTCCAATAGATGATGTAGATGCAAAAAAAAAACTAACTTATACATCTCTGAGGCCTCAAAACCCACCTTCAACAAATGATGTAGATAAAAAAAATTACATCTATACCTCTAGGAGATGTAAAATACAACACCTGGAGATGCAAATTTGCATATCCACCTCCAAGAGATGCAAAACTGGCGGCCCAGCGCCAACCGCCCAACCGCCTTTAGTGTTGTTCCGCCCGCCCGACGGCTGCCCACCTCCGCCATCGCCGCCACCTGGCCGTCCATCTCCAACCCACCTTGACCCCGCCCACTTACCCCGCCGTCTACCTCGCCACTGTAGCGACGGCTGCCGCTGATTCGATTTCGATCGCCGATTCTCCAGAGCTGTGACTGCTGTGATGTCGTCAACGGTGTGGTCGTGGACGCGCCGGTGCTTTTGGTAGCCGCGACTCACCACTAGAGCTAGGGGAGCAGCGTGAAGGCCAGCCACCCGCCCGCTCGTGAAGTCGCGCGACGCCAGAGCCACCCGCGCGTGGAGCCGTGCTACTTCTTGAGCTTGCGTTGATTTTCCCTTGAAGAGGAAAGGGTGATGCAGCAAAGTAGATGTAAGTATTTCCCTTAGTTAAGAACCAAGGTATCAATCCAGTAGGAGGCACAAGCAAGTCTTCAATCTATGCACCTGCACAAACTAACAAACACTTGCACACACTGCGAAAAAGGGGTTGTCAATCCCTTCACGGTCACGAACAAGAGTGAGATCTAATAGAGATAGGTATAAAAGATAAATAAAAGAGCAAACTAAAGTAAATATAAATAAATTGCAGCAAGGTATTTTTGATTTTTTGGTTTATAGATCTGAAAATATATGATGGAAAATAGAACCGTGGGCCATAGGTTTCACTAGAGGCTTCTCTCTTGAAAGAAAACATACTGTGGGTGAACAAATTACTGTCGAGCAATTGATAGAAAAGCGCAAAGTTATGACGATATCTAAGGCAATGATCATGAATATAGGCATCACGTCCGTGAAAAGTAGATCGACTCCTGCTTGCATCTACTACTATTGCTCCACACATCTACCGTTATCCAGCATGCATGTAGAGTATTAAGTTTATAAGAACAGAGTAACGCCTTAAGTAAGATGACATGATGCAGAGGGATAAACTCAAGCAATATGATGAAAACCCCATCTTTTTATCCTTGATGGCAACAATACAATACGTGCCTCGCTACCCCTACTATGTCACTGGGTGAGGACAGTGCAAGATTGAACCCAAAACTAAGCATCTCTCCCATTGCAAGAAAAACCAATCTAGTTGGCCAAACCAAACCGATAATTTGAAGAGAAATACAAAAATATTTGATAATGCATAAAAGAGTTCAGAGAAGACTCAAATAGTATTCATGGATAAGCTGATCATAAATCCATAATTCATCGGATCTTGACAAACACACTGCAAAAGAATATTACATTGGATAGAACTCCAAGAACATCGAGGAGAACATTGTATTGAAGATCAAAGAGAGAGGAGAAGCCAAGCTACTAGCTATGGACCCGTAGGTCTATGGTAAACTACTCACGCTTCATCGGAAGGGAAACAAGGTTGATGTAGAGGCCCTCCGTGATCAAACCCCCTCCGGCAGGATGCCGGAAAAGGCCCCAAGATGGGATCTCATGGGAACAGAGGCTTGCGGCGGTGAAAAAGTATTTTGGTGGATGCTTCTGAAGTTGGGGGAATATTTTGGAATTTATAGTGCAAAGATTAAGGTTGGGGGATGATACGTCTCCGTCTTATCTATAATTTTTTATTGTTCCATGCCAATATTCTACAACTTTTACATACTTTTGGCAACTTTTTATACTATTTTTTGGGACTAACATATTGATCCAGTGACCAGTGCTAGTTCCTGTTTGTTGCATGTTTTTTGCTTCGCAGAAAATCCATACCAAACGGAGTCCAAACGGGATAAAAACTTACGGAGATTTTTTTTGGAATATATGTGATTTTTGGGAAAAAGAATCAACGCGAGACGATGCCCGAGGGGACCACAAGGACGGAGGGCGCGCCCCAGAGGGTAGGGCGCGCCCCTGGTCCTTGTGGCCACTCCGTAAGGCGGTTGGTGCCCTTCTTCTGGTGCAAGAAAGCTAATATCTGGATAAAAAATGTGTTAAAATTTCAGCCCAATCGGAGTTACGGATCTCTGGGAATTTAAGAAACGGTGAAAGGCGAGAATCTGGGAGCGCAGAAACAGAAGGAAACAGAGAGAAAGAGATCCAATCTCGGAGGGGCTCCCGCCCCTCCGCCGCCATGGAATCCAAGGACCAGAGGGGAAACCCTTCTCCCATCTAGGGGGAAGGTCAAGGAAGAATAAGAAGAAGAAGGGGGGCTCTCTCCCCCTCTCTCCCGGTGGCGCCGGAACACCGCCGGGGCCATCATCGTGACCGCGATCTACACCAACAACTTCACCACCGTCATCACCAACTCTCTCCCCCTCTATGCAGCGGTGTAACACCTCTTCTCCCAGCTGTAATCTCTACTTAAACACGGTGCTCAACGCTATATATTATTTCCCAATGATGTATGGCTATCCTATGATGTCTGAGTAGATCCGTTTTGTCCTATGGGTTCGTTCATTGATGATCGTGATTGGTTTGAGTTGCATGTTTTATTATTGGTGCTGTCCTATGGTGCTCTCCGTGTCGCGCAAGCGTGAGGGATCCCCGCTGTAGGGTTTGCAATATGTTCATGGTTTGCTTATTGTCTGCGTTGCGCGAGTGATAGAAACACAAATACGGATAAGTGAGTTATGGCGTATGGGAATATAGAGGACTTGATAGTTTAATGCTATGGTTGGGTTTTACCTTAATGATCTTTAGGAGTTGCAGATGCTTGCTAGAGTACCAATCATAAGTGCATATGATCCAAGAAGAGAAAGTATGTTTGCTTATGCCTCTCCCTCATATAAAATTGCAATAATGATTACCGGTCTAGTTATCGATTGCCTAGGGACAAATAACTTTCTTGTGTGACAAAAATCTCTCTACTAAAACTAACTTAGTTGTGTATTTATCTGAACAACCCCTAGTTTTTATTTACGTGCTCTTTATTATCTTGCAAACCTACCCTATCACACCTACAAAGTACTTCTAGTTTCATACTTGTTATAGGTAAAGCTAACGTAAAGCGTGTGTAGAGTTGTATCGGTGGTCGATAGAACTTGAGGGAATATTTGTTCTACCTTTAGCTCCTCGTTGGGTTCGACACTCTTACTTATCGAGAAAGGCTACAATTGATCCCCTATACTTGTGGGTTATCAAGACCTTTTTCTGGCGCCGTTGCCGGGGAGCAATAGCGTGGGGTGAATATTCTCGTGTGTGCTTGTTTGCTTTATCACTAAGTAGATTTTATTTGTTGTTCCAAGTTGTTCTCTATCTTTAATTATGGATATGGAACACTAAATACCAAAAAAAATAGGTGTACTTGCTACTCATGGAGATGGGGAACCTCCTAAAACCCTCGATGATCATTATGTGAAAGATATTTTGCACTACTTTAATAATCCTGAGAAAACCCCATTCAATTATATAATGGAGACATGTTGGATCAACATGAATACTTTAGGGATTATCGCTTGACACAAAAAGGGAAACTATTATGGGATCAAATTCATGTGTTGCATTGGTATGCTCGGGAACTATGCTTGAGATATGATTATACTTGTTGCTCTAGGATGAAGGCTCCACACCTTCCATTTTCATGTAAATTTAATGATAATAAAACCTTGGCTTCTTATGCTAATGGTATATATGATTACTATGATGTGGAACGAATAGAAGAATTTGTTGCTTTTATGGGTGCTTATGAAATTGAATCTTTGTTTAAAAAGTGTGAAAATCTTGATGATGCTGTTTACAGACCTGAAAATTTTGCTATACTTAAATATTGCTATGAGAATTACGAATACAATTCCGATATTGATGCATTTATTGAGAAAGTCTCCGCTGTCCAAGAAGAGACTAATATTTTGCAGGAATCTGTGGAAGAAAAAATTGAAATTGTGAGTTCATTAGATGAAAAAGATGACGAGGAGAGCGAAGAACAAAAGGAGGAAGAGCGGATTAGCTACCCGTTACCACCTTCTAACGAGAGTAACTCTTCAACTCATACATTGTTTAATTTCCCTTCGTGCTTACCAAAGGATGATTGCTATGATCCCTTTGATTCGTTTGAAATATCCCTTTTTGATGAAATTGATGCTTGCTATGCTTGTGTCCATGATGCCAATACGAGTTATGCTTATGGAGATGAACTTTCCATAGTTCCTTAACTTAAGAATGAAATTGTTGCTATTGCACCTACGCATGATAGTCCTATTATCTTTTGAATTCTCCCAACTACACTATATCGGAGAAGTTTACTCTTATTAAGGATTATATTGATGGGTTGCGTTCTACTATTGCACATGATGATTTTGATAAATATAATATGCATGTGCTTGCCGCTCCTACTTGCAATTATTATGAGAGAGGAACTACATCTCTGCCTCTCTATGTTTCCAATACGATAAAATTGCAAGAAACTGTTTATACTATGCATTGGCCTTTACTTTGTGTGCATGAATTGTTCTTTTATGACATGCCGATGCATAGGAAGAGAGTTAGACTTCGTCATACTTGATATATGTTACTTTGTGCTCACTACTAAATTACAATTCTTTGTTAATTAAAATTGTCTTTGATATACCTTGGGATCCGGGTGGATCCATTTCTTGAGCACTATATGCCTAGCTTAATGGCTTTAAAGAAAGCGCTGCCAGGGAGACAACCCGGAAGTTTTAGAGAGTCATTTCTTTATGTTGTGTGCTTTTATAAAGTTTAAAAACAAAAAAATATAGAGGGGAACTTAAAAACTTTTTCACAAAAGAGAAGCGATAGGAAGTTATGCATTGGAGAAGCGAGGGTCGACCTTGAACACTTGTGTTCATGCTCATGGAAACAATGTAGAACTTTTCATGAAGATTATCACAAAAACAATTACCCCCGTGTATAATTCCATTGTATTATAAAATAATGTGCCAAGATTTGCCTTTAGGATGATTAGATTGCTTGTTTGGTTTGTGCGGTGCAAAAACAGAAACTTTGGCTGTAGTGCGTGATTTTACATTTTTTACTGGAAAGTCAAACACTTCTGAAACTTTTTGCACAACACTTCTGTACAATTTTTTTATATTTTAATATTTTTTCAGAATTTTTGGAGTTACATAAGTATGGTTGATGTTCAGATTACTACAGACTGTCCTGTTTAAGACAGATTCTGTTTTTGATGCATTGTTTTGCTAGTTTTGATGATACTATCGATTTTATCGGTGGTATAAGCCATAGAGAAGTTATAATACAGTAGCTACAATGCAAAAATAAAATATTAATGAGTTTGCAACAGTACCTGAAGTGGTGATTTGTTTTACTATACTAACGGATCTCACGAGGGTTTTGTTAAGTTTTGTGTGATTGAAGTTTTTAAGTTTTGGGTAAGATCACGATGGATGAAGGAATAAGGAGTGGCAAGAGCCCAAGCTTGGGGATGACCGAGGCACCCCAAGGTCATATTCAAGGACTCCCAAGCATCTAAGCTTGGGGATGCCCCGGAAGGCATCCCCTCTTTCTTCTAGCGATCATCGGTAATTTTACTTGGAGCTATATTTTTATTCATCACATGATATGCGTAAATCTTGGAGCGTATTGTGCCCTTTTATTTTTCTTTTAGTAATGCACCATGCTGGTATGAGATAGTCCTTGGTTGATTTATAGAATGCTCTTTGCACTTCACTTATATCTTTTGAGTATGGCTTTATAGAATGCTTCATGTGCTTCACTTATATCATTTGAAGTTTGGATTGCCTATTTCTCTATACATAGAAAACCGCCATTTGTAGAATGCTCTTTTGCTTCACTTATACTTGTTAGAGCATGGGCATATCTTTTGTAGAAAGAATTAAACTCTCTTGCTTCACTTATATCTATTTAGAGAGACAACAGGAATTGGTCGTTCACATGGTTAGTCATAAAATCCTACATAAAACTTGTGGATCACTGAATATGATATGTTTGATTCCTTGCAATAGTTTTGCAATATAAAGATGGTGATATCAGAGTCATGCTAGTGAGTAATTGTGGATTGGTAGAAATACTTGTGTTAAGGTTTGTGATTCCCGTAGCATGCACGTATGGTGAACTGTTGTGTGATGAAGTTGGAGCATGATTTATTTTCTTGATTGTCTTCCTTATGAGTGGCGGTCAGGGACGAGCGATGGTCTTTTCCTACCAATCTATCCCCCTAGGAGCATGCACGCACTACTTTGTTTCGATAGCTAATAGACATTTGCAATAAGTATGTGAGTTCTTTATGACTAATGTTGAGTCCATGGATTATACGCACTCTCACCCTTCCATCATTGCTAGCCTCTTTGGTACTGTGCATTGCCCTTTCTCACCTCGAGAGTCGGTGCAAACTTTGCCGGTGCATCCAAACCCTATAATATGATATGATCTATCACACATAAGCCTCCTTATATCTCCCTCAAAACAGCCACCATACCTACCTATCATGGCATTTCCACAGCCATTCCGAGATATATTGCCATGCAACTTCCATCATCATGGCTTGTCCGTTTTTTGATATCTTTGCTATGCTAGATCATTGCACATCCTGGTACACTACTAGAGGCATTCATATAGAGTCATATTGTTCTAGATATCGAGTTGTGATATTGAGTTGTAAGTAAATAAAAGTGTGATGATCATCGTTATTAGAGCATTTTCCTAGTGAGGAAAGGATGATGGAGACTATGATTCCCCCACAAGACGGGATGAGACTCCGGACGTTTAAAAAAAGAGGCCAAAAAAGAGAGAGCCCCACAAAAAAGAGAAAACAAAAAATGAGAGAAAAAGAGAGAAGGGGCAATGCTACTATCCTTTTACCACACTTGTGCTCCAAAGTAGCACCATGTTCTTCATATGGAGAGTCTCTTGAGTTATCACTTTCATATACTAGTGGGATTTTTCATTATATAACTTGGCTTGTATATTCTGATGATGGGCTTCCTCAAATGCCCGAGGTCTTCATGAGCAAGCAAGTTGGATGCACACCCACTTAGTTTTCAGTTTGAGCTTTCATACACTTATAGCTCTAGTGCATCCGTTGCATGGCAATCCCTACTCCTCACATTGACATCAATTGATGGGCATCTCCATAGCCCGTTGATTAGCCGCGTCGATGTGAGACTTTCTCCTTTTTGTCTTCTCCACACAACCTCCACCATCATATTCTATTCCACCTATAGTGCTATATCCATGGCTCACGCTCATGTATTGCGTGAAAGTTGAAAAAGCTTGAGAACATTAAAAGTATGTAACAATTGCTTGGCTTGTCATCGGGGTTGTGCATGATGAAATACTTTGTGTGATGAAGATGGAGCATAGCCAGACTATATGATTTTGTAGGGATAACTTTCTTTGGCCATGTTATTTTGAGAAAGACATGATTGCTTTATTAGTATGCTTGAAGTATTATTGTCTTTATGTCAAATGATAGACTATTGCTTTAAATAACTCGTGTCTTAATATTCATGCCATGATTAGATTATATGATCAAGATTATGCTAGGTAGCATTCCACATCAAAACTTGTCTTTTAATCATTTACCTACTCGAGGACGAGCAGGAATTAAGCTTGGGGATGTTGATACGTCTCCGTCGTATCTATAATTTTTTATTGTTCCATGCCAATATTCTATAACTTTTACATACTTTTGGCAACTTTTTATACTATTTTTTGGGAGTAACATATTGATCCAGTGCCCAGTGCCAGTTCCTGTTTGTTGTATGTTTTTTCTTTCACAGAAAATCCATATCAAACGGAGTCCAAACAGGATAAAAACTTACGGAGATTTTTTTGGAATATATGTGATTTTTGGGAAAAAGAATCAATGCGAGACGATGCCCGAGGGGCCCACAAGGATGGAGGGCGCGCCCCTGGTCCTTGTGGCCACTCGGCAAGGCGGTTGGTGCCCTTCTTCTGGCGCAACAAAGCTAATATCCAGATAAAAATCATGTTAAAATTTCAGCCCAATCGGAGTTACGGATCTCCGGGAATTTAAGAAACGGTGAAAGGGCAGAATCTGGGAGCGCAGAAACAGAAGGAAACAGAGAGAGAGAGAGAGATATATAATCTCGGAGGGGCTCCCGCCCCTCCACCACCATGGAAGCCAAGGACCAGAGGGGAAACCCTTCTCCCATCTAGGGGGAAATCCAAGGAAGAAGAAGAAGAAGGGAGGCTCTCTCCCCCTCTCTCCCGGTGGCGCGGGAACACCGCCAGGGCCATCATCGTGACTGCGGTCTACACCAACAACTTCACCACCGTCATGACCAACTCTCTCCCCCTCTATGCAGCGGTGTAACACCTCTTCTCCCCGCTGTAATCTCTACTTAAACATGGTGCTCAACGCTATATATTATTTCCCAATGATGTATGGCTATCCTACGATGTTTGAGTAGATCTGTTTTGTCCTATGGGTTCATTGATGATCGTGATTGGTTTGAGTTGCATGCTTTATTATTGGTGCTGTCCTATGGTGCTCTCTGTGTCACGCAAGCATGAGGCATCCCCGTTGTAGGGTTTGCAATATTTTCATGGTTTGCTTATTGTCTGCGTTGCGTGGGTGATAGAAACACAAACACAGATAAGTGGGTCATGGCGTATGGGAATAAAGAGGACTTGATACTTTAATGCTATGGTTGGGTTTTACCTTAATGATCTTTAGTAGTTGCGGATGTTTGCTAGAGTTTCAATCAGAAGTGCATATGATCCAAGAAGAGAAACTATGTTAGCTTATGCCTCTCCCTCATATAAAATTGCAATAATGATTACCGTTCTAGTTATCGATTGCCTAAGGACAAATAACTTTCTTGTGTGACAGAAAGCTCTCTACTAAAACCAACTTAGTTGTGTCTTTATCTAAACAACCCCTAGTTTTTATTTACGTGCTCTTTATTATCTTGCAAACCTATCCTATCACACCTACAAAGTACTTCTAGTTTCATACTTGTTCTAGGTAAAGCGAACATAAAGCGTGCATAGAGTTGTATCGGTGGTTGATAGAACTTGAGGGAATATTTGTTCTACCTTTAGCTCCTCATTGGGTTCGACACTCTTACTTATCGAGAAAGGCTACAATTGATCCCTTATACTTGTGGGTTATCAGGGGACTCCCGAGGGGGCCACAAGCCCTCAGGGCGCCCCCTAGGGCACGCCCCTGTGGCTTGTGGACTCCTCGTGAGTCTTCTGACCCCATCCCCAAGTCTTCTGGGTGTCTTCTGGTCCAAGAAAAATCATCGCGAAAGTTTTATTCCATTTGGACTCCGTTTGATATTCCTCTTCTGTAAAACTCAAAAACAAGGAAAAAACAGAAACTGGCACTGGGCTCTAGGTTAATAGGTTAGTCCCAAAAAAATAAAAAATAGCATATTAATGCATATAAAACATCCAAAACAGATAATATAATAGCATGGAACAATAAAAAATATAGATACATTGGGATTGCCATGCAACGGGTGCACCTGAGCTACAAGTGTATGGACGCTCAAAAGAAAACTAAGTGGGTGTGCATCCAACTCGCTTGCTCATGAAGACCTTGGGCAATTTGAGAAAGCCCATCATTGGAATATACAAGCCAAGTTCTATAATGAAAAACTGCCACTAGTATATGAAAGTGACAAAATAGGAGACTCTCTATCATGAAGAACATGGTGCTATTTGAAGCACAAGTGTGGAAAAAGGATAGTAACAATTTCCCTTCTCTCTTTTCCTCTCTCTTTTTTTGGCTTATTTGCCCTTTTTTTATTTGGGCTTCTTTGGCCTTTTTTTTATTTGGGCTTCTTTGGCCTCTTTCATTTTTAATAAAGTCTGGAGGGAATCATAGCTTCCATCATCCTTTCCTCACATGGGACAATGCTCTAATGATGATGATCATCACACTTTTATTTACTCACAACTCAAGAATTGCAACTCGATGCTAGAATATGACTCTATATGAATGCCTCCGGTGGTGTACCGGGATGTGAAATGATCTAGCGTATCAATGATATAAAAAAACGGACAAGCCATGAAAACATCATGCTAGCTATCTTACTATCATGCAAAGCAATATGACAATGATGGTGCGTGTCATAATAAATGGAATGGTGGAAGTTGCATGGCAATATATCTCGGAATGTCTATGAAAATGCCATAATAGGTAGGTATGGTGGCTGTTTTGAGGAAGGTATATGGTGGGTTTAATGCACAGGCGAAAGTTGCGTGGTACTAGAGAGGCTAGCAATGGTGGAAGGGTGAGTCATAAAGAACTCACATACTTATTGCAAAAATTTGTTAGCTATCAAAACAAAGTACTACACCTATGCTCCTTGGGGGATAGATTGGTAGGAAAAGAGCATCGCTCGTCCCTATCCACCACTCATAAGGAAGACAATCAAAAAATAAACCGTGCTCCGACTTCATCACATAATGGTTCACCATACGTGCATGCTGCGGGAATCACAAACTTTAACACAAGTATTTCTACCAATCCACAATTACTCACCAGCATGACTCTAATATCACCATCTTTATATCTCAAAACAAATGCAAGGAATCAATCTTCTCATAGTATTCAATGCTCTTTATATGAAAGTTTTTATTATATCCCTCTTGGATGCCCATCACATTAGGACTAAATTCATAACCTAAGAAAATTACCATGTTGTTTAAAGAATCTCAAAATAATATAAGTGAAGAATGAGAGTTCAACAATTTCTATAAAATAAAACCACCACCGTGCTCTAAAATGATATAAGTGAAGCACTAGAGCAAACTGCCCATCTCAAAAGATATAAGTGAAGCACATAGAGCATTCTAATAAATTCACGATTAAAGTGTGTCCCTCTCAAAAGGTGTGTACAGCAAGGATGATTGTGGCAAACTAAAAAGCAAAGACTCATATCATACAAGATGCTCCAAGCAAAATACATATCATGTGGTGAATAAAAATATAGCCTCAAGTAAATTTACCGACAGATAGAAGACGAAAGAGGGGATGCCATCCGGGGCATCCCCAAGCTTAGATGCTTGGTTGTCCTTGAATATTACCTTGTGGTGCCTTGGGAATCCCCAATCTTAGTCTCTTGCCACTCCTTATTCCATAGTCCATCAAATCTTTACCCAAAACTTGAAAACTTCACAATACAAAACTCAACAGATAACTCGTGAGATCCGTTAGTATAAAAAAATCACCACTTTAGGTACTGTTGTGAACTCATTATAAATTTATATTGGTGTAATATCTAATGTATTCCAACTTCTCCATGGTTCATACCCCCCGATACTACCCATAGATTCATCAAAATAAGCAAACAACACATAGAAAACAGAATCTGTCAAAAACAGAAGAATCTGTAGTAATATGTAAACTTCGTATACTTCTGTAACTCCAAAAATTCTGAGAAATTAGGACAACAGAGGCAATTCACATATCAATCTTGTGTAAAAAATTCAAGAATTTATCACGTTCCAAGAATAATCATCGCGAAAGTTTTATTCCATTTGAATCCGTTTGATATTCTTTTTCTGGAAATCTCAAAAACAAGGAAAAAACAAAAACTGACACTGGGCTCTAGGTTAATAGGTTAGTCCCAAAAATAATATAAAATAGCATATTAATGCATATAAAACATCCAAAACAGATAATATAATAGCATGGAACAATAAAAATTATAGATACATTGGAGACGTATCAAGCCGCCTCCCACACCGGTCATTGTTCTCTGCAGCTTCGTGGCCGTCTGTAGCCACAGCCCGCACCAACCGCCGCCCATCTACTGCTCGACTAGGCACCAGCCGATTGGCTCCATCTCGCCCGCAATGTGGCCGTCGACCAGTTTTACATCTCCAATTTGCATCATCCATTGGAGTTGCACTTTTTCATCACTAATATATATAACTTGTTAGAGTCGCCTCTTTTTTAGAGATGTAAAATGCATTTTTAGTGATGTAAATTTTACATCTCCAAATTTGCATTATCTATTGGAGATGCTTTAACAAGGTTACAATCCAGAGGCAAGATTTCCTCTAAAAAAGGGGGACCTAGATGCAACCACGCAATCGCGATGCATTCAGTTTGACTATACCTATGTGCAACCCTATTTCGATCTTTATGATTTTTTGAGGAATAAAAACTCTACAAATCATCTAAAACATAATTTTTGAAACTAGTTGTCCATAAGCAGAGTGACCCAAGATATTACTAGAAAGGATAGAAAGAGCCATCGCTGGGTTTGACTGCACAAGATATAATGTTTAATTCTTGGCCCATTAACCACCTTCGGATTAGTGCCTTCGGCGTTGTTTATCTTGATAGCACCGGAACGATAAACTTCTTCTATGATATAAGGTCCTTCCCATTTAGAGAGAAGCTTTCCTGCAAAGAATCTTAAACGAGAGTTGTCTAATAAAACTTGATATCCTACTTTGAATTTCTGTTTTTTGATTCTTCTATTGTGCCATCTTTTAACCTTTTCTTTAAATAGCTTGGCATTTTCATAAGCCTGTTTCCTCCATTCATCTTGTGGAGAACCAAGATCAATAGGGTATTTTATTTTTCCGCACAAGACTTTAGCATCTCTAACCATCCCAAGCGGTGAAATAGTATCTCTATTCGCAAGTGCTACTTCTTGAGCTTGCGTTGGTTTTTCCCTTGAAGAGGAAAGGGTGATGCGACAAAGTAGAGATAAGTATTTCCCTCAGTTGAGAACTGATACGTCCATTTTGCATCATGTTTACCTACTGTTATTTATAATGTTTTTATGCATAATAATGCTTTTTGGAGTAATTCTAATGCCTTTTCTCTCATAATATGCACGGTTCACACAAAGAGGGAGAATTCCGGCGGCTGGAAATCTGGACCTGGAAAAGCTATGTCAGGCCACCTATTCTGCACAACACCAAATGAGCTGAAACTTCACGAGGAATTTTTATGGAATAAATAATAAATACTGGAGCAAATAACTACCGTAGGGGTGCCACCTGGTGAGCACAAGACACCAGGGGCGCCTGGCCCCCCGGGCACGCCCTGGTGGGTTGTGCTCAGCCCAGCCCACCTCCGATGCCCATCTTCTGGTATATAAGTCATTTTGACCTAGAAAAATAAATAAGGAGAGGACTTTCGGGACGGAGCGCCGCCGTCTCGAGGCGAAACTTGGGCAGGAGCACTTTTGCCCTCCGGCGGAGCGATTCCGCCGGGGGAACTTCCCTTTCGGAGGGGGAAATCATCGTCATCATCATCACAACCAACTCTCCCATCTTGGGGAGGGCAATCTCCATCTACATCTTCAACAACACCATCTCCTCTCAAACCCTAGTTCATCTCTTGTGTTCAATCTTGGTGCCGGAACTAGAGATTGGTGCTTGTGGGTGACTAGTAGTGTTGATTACATCTTGTAGTTGATTACTATATGGTTTATTTGGTGGAAGATTATATGTTCAGATCCAATATGCTATTTAATACCCCTCTGATCTTGAGCATGATTATCGTTTGTGAGTAGTTACTTTTGTGCTTGAGGTCACGGGAGAAATCTTGTTGCAAGTAATCATGTGAACGTTGACTACATTACACTTCACCATATTTGGGCCTAAGGGAATGCATTGTGGAGTAGTTATTAGATGATGGGTTGCGGGAGTAACAAAAGCTTAAACCCTAGTTTATGCGCTATTCCGTAAGGGACCGATTGGATCCAAAAGTTTAATGCTTTGGTTAGAATTTATTCTTAATACTTTTCTCGTAGTTGTGGATGCTTGCGAGGGGGTTAATCATAAGTAGGAGGTTTGTTCAAGTAATAACATCACCTAAGCACCGGTCCACCCACATATCAAATTATCAAAGTAGCGAACACGAATCGAACCAACATGATGAAAGTGACTAGATGAAATTCCCGTGTACCCTCAAGAACGTTTGCTTATTATAGGAGACCATTTTGGCCTGTCCTTTGCCTCAAAAGGATTGGGCTACCTTGCTGCACTTTTGTTACCACTATCGTTACTTGCTCGTTACAAATTATCTTGCTATCAAACTACTCTGTTACTTACAATTTCAGCGTTTGCAGACATTACCTTGCTGAAAACTACTTGTCATTTCCTTCTGCTCCTTGTTGGGTTCGACACTCGTACTTATCGAAAAGGCTACAATTGATCCCTTATACTTGTGGGTCAATGCTCTAATTAAACATCCAAAACAGGTAATATAATAGCATGGAACAATAAAAAAATTATAGATACGTTGGAGAAGTATCAAGCTGCCTCCCGCACCGGTCATTGTTCTCTGCAGGTTCATGGCTGTCTGTAGCCACCGCCCGCACCAACCGCCACCCATCTACTACCCGACCTAGCGCTAGCCGATTGGCTCCATCTCGCCCGCAATGCGGCCGTCGACCAGTTTTACATCTCCAATTTGCATCATCCATTGGAGTTGCACTTTTTTATCACTAATATATATCATTTGTTGGAGTTGCCGCTTTTTTAGAGATGTAAAATGCATTTTTTAGTGATGTAAATTTTATATCTCCAAACTTGCATTATCTATTGGAGATGCTCTAACAGGGTTACAATCCAGAGGCAATATTTCCTCTAAAAAAGGGGGACCTAAATGCAACCACGCAATCGCGATGCATTCAGTTTGACTATACCTATGTGCAACCTTATTTCAATCTTTATGATTTTTTGAGGAATAAAAACTCTACAAATCATTTAAAACATAATTTCTGAAACTAGTTGTCCATAAGCAGAGTGACCCAAGATATTACTAGAAAGGATAGAAAGAGCCATTGCTGGGTTTGATTGCACAAGATATAATGTTTAATTCTTTGCCCATTAACCACCTTCGCATTAGTGCATTCAGCGTTGTTTATCTTGATAGCACCGGAATGATAAACTTCTTCTACTATATAAGGTCCCTCCCATTATAGAGAAGCTTTCCTGCAAAGAATCTTAAACGAGAGTTGTATAATAAAACTTGATCTCCTACTTTGAATTTCTGTTTTTTGATTCTTCTATTGTGCCATCTTTTTACTTTTTCTTTAAATAGCTTGGCATTTTCATAAGCCTGTGTCCTCCATTCATCTAGAGAACTAATATCAAACCTCTTTTCACCGACAAGTTTAAAATCATAATTACGTTCTTTAATTGCCCAATATGCTTTATGTTCTAACTCAAGAGGTAAATGACATGATTTTTCGTAAACCATTTCATAAGGGGACATACCCATAGGATTTTTATATGCAGTTTTGTATGCCCACAATGCATCATCAAGTTTCTTGGACCAGTTCTTTCTAGATCTATTAACGGTCTTTTGCAAAATTAGCTTTATTTCTCTATTCCTCGGTTCAACTTGACCACTAGACTGAGGATGATAAGGTGGTGCAATTCTATGGTTGACATCATATTTAGCAAGGAGTTTACGAAATGCACCATGAATAAAGTGTGAACCACCACCAATCATTAAATATCTAGGGGCTCCAAATCTCGGATAAATAACTTCTTTAAGCATTTTAATAAAAGTGTTATGATCAACACTACTAGTTGGAATAGCTTCTACCCACTTAGTAACGTAATCAGCAACAACTATAATATGAGTATACCCATTAGAGGAAGGAAAATGTCCCATATAATCAAATCCCCAAACATCAAATGGTTCAATAACAAGTGAATAATTCATAGGCATTTCCCGACGTCTACTAATAGTACCAAGTCTTTGACATTCATCACATGATAAGACAAACTTACGTGCATCCTTGAAGAGAGTAGGCCAATAGAAACCAGATTGTAATACCTTGTGTGCAGTTTTGTCTCCAGCATGGTGTCCTCTATAGGATTTGTTCCTGTTCATCCTCATGTACACAAGGTAAAATAATACCATCTACTCCTTCTTTATAAAGATGTGGGTCATCCCAAAAGTAATGTCTCAAATCAAAGAAAACCTTTTTCTTTTGTTGGTACGTGAAACTACATGGTATATATTTAGCAACAATGTAATTAGCATAGTCTGCATACCAAGGAGTATTACGAGAAGCACTTATAATAGCTAATTGTTCATCAGGAATACTATCATCAATAGGCAGTCGGTCATCAAGAACATTTCCCATTTGAGACAAGTTATCAGCTACGGGATTCTCAGCTCCCTTTCTATCTATAATATGCAAGTCAAATTCTTGTAGCAAAAGAAGCCACCTAATTAACCTAGGCTTAGCATCTTTCTTTTTCATAAGATATTTAATAGCAGCATGATTGGTGTGAACAATTACTTTAGAATCAACTATGTAAGATCTGAATTTATCACATTCAAACACAACTGCTAAAAATTCTTTCTCAGTAGTAGCATAGTTTCTTTGAGCATTGTTTAGAGTTTTACTAGCATAATGGATAACATTTAATTTCTTATCAACTCTTTGTCCTAGAACAAGAACAACAACATAATCACTAGCATCACACATAATTTCAAAAGGCAAGTTCCAATAAGCACTACAAAAAAGACACTTCCGTGATGATACGTGTTTGTCACAGTAGGTCACGTTTTCTGTAATGCATGTACATCCATGGCAAATTTATGACAGAATCAAGATAGTCATGCCTGTGCTGTCGTAGAAGTGTTCCATGACATTACAAAAATTATCATCACGGAAGTGTCCACTTCCATGACGATAAATCACGCGTCTTAGAAGTGCTTTCGTCAAGGGTGACCGACACGTGGTATCCACCGTAACAGGACACCGTTAAGCTATCGGGTCCGGTTTTGGATCAGATAACCCGTTAACAGCCCGGACCAATGGGAATTTTCCATGTGTAAAATTCTCATTGGCCGGAGGAAACACGTGTCGGCTCGACATTCGGACAGATGTCATCCACTCATTGGACAGGAGGCGCCTATGATACGTCGACACGAGGCACGACCCATTCTGGTGAAAAGGCCGGGCCTGTCAAAATAAGCGGGCCAGCCCATTAGCGTCCCACTTGAGTCAGGCCCATTTACATGTACAGCCCATAGAAGTTACATAGAATCGGCCCATCAAAGGCCCATTCTAGATTCGATAATTTCCAGCCCATCGTCAGTTTAAGCCCGTTAACGGCCCACTATGTTTTTGGGCCCAATTGCGGCCCGAGCTTCTTTCGGCCTGTTAGCAGCCCGTCGTCAGTTCCGGCCCGTTAACGGCCCGGAACGTCTTTCGGCCTTTTCTCGGCCCATTCTGTAGTTGGGCCAATTCTAGCCCGCTGTGACTTTAGGCCTGTCCTTGGCCCATTCGGTAAATGGGCCAACTCATAGCCCATTTTTCTCTCGGCCTGTTAAGGGCCCGCACAACAGTTGGGCCTTTGAATTTAGGTCCATTAGGGGCCCACGTTCCGCAGGGCATCATTTCAGCCCAACGCGACTTTCGTCCTGTTAAAAGCCTAGTTTGCAAATTGGGCCTCCTCTGGCCCGTAACACTTTTGGCCTCTTACTGGCCCGTAAAGTAAAAGGGCCGAGACAAAATTGACATTTATTTCGGCCCGCTAAAGGCCCGCATGCCATTTCCATTTATACGGCCCTATCGAGCTTTAGGCCTGTTGACGGCCTGCTAAGAGCCGTTGTTACGGTGGGTCCATTTGGGATCCACTTAATATTATTTTGACCAGCCCAATTAAGGCCCGCTTTGACTGCACATGTTTGTTCGTTTGTATGGCGTCCAGGAAATGTTTGGGCGTGTTGGCCCCCGTTTCAACGATATAGCGTATTCAAGAAATATCCTACTCTATACTATCGCCTCTAAAAACATACACTATACAATAAAAAGCATAGAAACATAGAATAATCCTACACTATACAATAAAGAAATTACAGCCGAATATACCCACTGGGCATTATAGTTCGACACCAGTGATTATAAAGCATACACAAACAGCAAATTACATACACTGGACAAATAAAGCTCATACATCATGGACACGCATCAACAGAACTTACCATTTGAACTATAATCTCTTTAGAGAAAAGGATTGGCCGGATTCAGATAGCACAAATTTCAGTCTGCAAAATCTCCAATTCCTTCGTGGTTAGCTCAGTGTCTTGTTTCATTTTTTGACTCCTGCATCTAATACCTGCATGTCCAGTCTCAACTTGTTGATTGTACGTTGAGAATACACGTTGTCTTGCCACCTCTAGTTGATGCTCGAGAACATCAGCACATTCCAATTCAAATCCATAATCATTCGGTAACGGCCATGCCGCACTACTCGCAAATCTTTGTGTTGATGCCACTTCATCCTGAAATATTTTTGTAAGTACACATGACTAGGGCAAAAATATAGTTACAACAGTGAAGCGAGCAAGACAGACTATTCTGTACATGGCAAAATAGGACTAACAATAATGTTACACGTCATGAAGCATAAGCAGGTGATATTTTAAAAATTATAAAAAAGGTAGTCTGTGCAGCCTGCATACAGAAATCTCTCTTAGCTCACCAGAGGAGCATGATGTTGGGGCCCAATCCAAAACACAGACAAGTTACAAATTCGGACAGCACGTTGTGTATAAGTAAGCAAGCAGTTGGCCATTCTGTAGCTCAATTAAAGTCTTAGGGAGCACAATGAACAACAGAGGGATTCATACAAACCTACTACAACAAGCAAAACTATGCAATCATTAGCCTAGTATAAACTAGATCGTGAGCCTCATGCAATAATAGTTGGTTATTACTAGGCTAATGAACAGTAGAGGGATTTGTGGAATTGAACTGTTGAGTTGGATACAATGACTTACCTTAACTGGTTGAACAGGCTCAGCGCAGCTCCTACTTCTCTTGCAAGGCTCAGCGCAGCTCCTACTTCTCTTGCAAGGCTCCTTCCTAACATCTTGTACTTGGAAATCCTCAATCTTATCTTCATTGCACCCCCTCTTCAAGGTCACACAAACTAGTTACTCATCTCCTTGGAAGATAAATATGCATACTTTCCAGTCAGTGAACAACACAAAAGGATGAGATTATAACAAAACAATACCACATAATGAAACATGCCACATCTCTTGCACAGTTGCACTTGCACACAATGAAATGAGCATTTACTATGTCTGCACTATGTAAAAACTAGGCATACCTTCGAACTGGATCTCCAGGTACTCTTGGAGAGCCTACTTTAGTGTACAGCCAAACCTTTATGTCACCTATGAGTTAGAAAAGGCCCCACTACAGCAACCCTTAGTGTTTAAATCGTTGACAAGCTCTGTTAGAGTGTTAGGTCAAGAACAACAAGTAATCAAAGCAAACAGTCCTAGTATGGCTGATTGATGCAAACAACAATTGAACAGATGTGTGAGCAAATCTTACATGTCAAGAAAAGAAGCAAAGAAGGAGGCTTAAAGACCATCACTTGACTGACCAGATTTAAGGGGCATTTAAACATCATGTGCAACGTATGAACTAACATAAACATTGCATATTCTAGATTCTACAATGGAATGCACATGTATTAGGTTATGCCATGTATGATGATGCCTAAATGTACACTATAGCAGGCAGGAGTGATTCATCATTGCACGCACAATTGAATTGCAGGTTAAGGGCTAGTTCGATTCCGCCTTTTCAGGGCTTATTGTCAAAATAAGCCATAAAAGATGTAAATAAGTCATTTTTGAGTTATGGGCTTGGGCTTAACTTATTTTGCTTTGGAGGGGGGTGTTTCGGGTAGAAGCTCACTAAAAATTGAAGGGAAGGGGAATAGTGAAATGACTCTATTGTTTGCCTATATTACACTCAAAATGCAACTGCTCACGCCCGCGTCACACCTGACCCTCAAGTAAAAACAAACACACAAGCATTCATTGCCCTGCCCGCTTGCATCTCCTCTCCCCTTTCCCTCTACCTCGATCCCCTGCCTGCAGCCCTAGGGTTCCTCCAGCGAGCCGTCGCCTCTGGTCCCATCTGGCCTGGTCCTCGATGATGCTCTGTCCAGCTAGGCTACATGGACGACAGGTAGGGGCAAATCTCCATGGCTGCTCCTCCCTCTGGCGCCGCCCCTCATTCTCATGGTCTCCAGCAGCTGCTTCACTATGGTCCGTCCAACGCACTACTCCGGCGGGCGCCGCACAACTATGGCTGATGCCACACTGCAGCAGAAGGCACCTTATTCCCCCTCCCCTCCTCCCAGGCCGTGGCCTTGAGGTGCTGTTGAAGGATGAGCTCATCCAACAAGGTGAGGATCTCCTCTGATTTTTTTTGCCAAATTTTCATTCTGATCCACTATACGATGAATTGCTATGAGCTGCTCCTGCTGCTGCTATATGATGCATTTCTATGAGCTGCTCCTTCTGCTGCTATATGATGAATTGCTATGAGTTGCTGCTGCTATATGATAAATTGCTATGAGCTGCTGCTGCTATATGATGAATTGCTATGAGCTGCTGCTGCTATATGATGAGTTGCTATAAGCTGCTCCTGCTGCTGCTGTATGATGAATTGCTATGAGCTGCTCCTGTTGCTGCTATATGATGAATTGCTATGATCTGCTCCTGCTGTTGCTATATGATGAATTGCTATGAGCTGCTGCTGGTATATGATGAATTGCACACTACTGCTTCTATATGATGAGTTGCTATGAGTTGCTGCTGCTATATGATGCTTTCAGGTGCTGCTGCTATATGATAATAACTAGCCACTTGGACCATTGAGTTTCAATAAATAATTGTTCTTCATTTAAATGTGGGTCATGCGTTCTTCGTTTAAATTAGGCAATGGGGTCTTTATGGAAGACATTGACCAAAGTAGATTGTGCCAAGTAGATGGTATCTTTGTATTTGCATTTTGAACAAATAGTGATGGTCTGTTTTCCTATCATATTAATTACTGCATTGGGTTCAATTTGTGATGTTTGCAAGTCAAATTATTTTTCATATGGGCAGCAAAATGAAAAAATATAATGCAATCTAGACTTTTCACTGATCATACCAAAGATAAGCTGAAAAGAAAGGCAATGAAAAGAACTGGTTGGCTTATTACCTGGAGCTTATATTCACATGTGCTTATTTTCTTAGGATAACTCGTAATAATTGTCCCTAAGAAACTTGGCCAATAGAACTGACATACAAATAACATGTCACGATGATTGCAATGGAGGAGTGACCTACCATAGCACAATGTATAGGCTCACCGCTGCCTCTCCTTTTTTTGCGATGTTCCATAAAATTGCCACATACATCTTGTACTTTTTCATTGTGTAACCCTATCTGCAAGTTGACACGGATAATTTCAGACATCTCTACATGATAATACATTGCATATCCCTTGCGCATATTTAAACCACCTATTAATGATTGTGTGCGTAGCATAAACTAGCCATGACTCTGTGTGCTGGACTAGCAAGCACTCTAAGGGAGCCTAATGTAGTGCACTGGAATTCCTACATGCCACCTACGATTTTGTGTAATGTACTGCCTCTGTTCCTAAATATATGTCTTTGTAGAGATTCCAGTATGGACCACATACAGATGTATATAGATGCATTTTTGAGTGTAGATTCACTCATTTTGCTCCGTATGTAGCCTATAGTGGAATCTCTAGAAAGACTTATATTTAGGAACGGAGGTACGAGGTAGTATCATGTATGACATCTACTTATCTAATTTAGCAGCCAGTAGTATAAATCATTGTCTGCACAAAGGGATTACTGGTCGAAAATCCTAGCAAAGCACGCTGGCAGGCACACAACAATAGAAGAAAGAGAGACACACTTACAAGATCATAGCAATGCCTCAGTCCAGGATCTTGGTTGGCCAAGCTGTTAGATCCAGAAGAAACACCGTCCTTGTAGTTTTTGCCAGCTGCATAAAGGTAACACTGACCTGTTAGTATATTTGAAGTACATCGGGCAGGTGATGCTGGACGGGTTTAAAGGTGACAAGTACCTAGGCCGTGGCGCGTGGTTGGCATCTTGCCAGATGGTGGTAATCAGGTTAGAAACATCAAGGGTGATGATGCCGCGCTGGCTGTCGGGGTCCGGTAAGGAGACCGTCGAGTAGGTGTTTGTGGAGCGGCTCCGGTAGGGTGGACTACGTTGTGGGCGAAGCGGATCTGTGGCCATGGACGAGGGCGTCGGTGAAGCTGCTCCGATGCCGATGGTTGGGTTAAGGATGGTGTCGATGATGCGGATCTGCGGCTATGGACGGGGCATCAGAAGCTGCTCCGGTAGGTTGGATGAGGGTGCGACGAAGCGGATCTGTGGCCGTGGACTTGTGAGTTGGAAAAGCGGCCCCAGTAGGGTTGAGAATGGTATAGGCGAAGCTACTCCAGTAGGGTTGACGATGGTGTCGGCGAAGCGGCTCCGGTAGGGTTGAGGAAGGTGTTGGCGAAGAGGATCAGAGGCCGTCGGTGGGGCGGCTCCGGGGGGGGGGTGTGGATGAAGCGTCTCCGGTGGGGAGTACGAATGAGCCGTTGCAGATGTGTTGCGGTTGACGAGAGTACCGGCGAAGCAGATCCGGCGCCGTGGACAAGGCCGGCACTGAATGGGCTGTGGTACAGTGGTGGATGAGCAGTCTACTTGTTTCTAGTGGAGGTGGGAGGGGTAGATGCGGCCGCAGAAGTAGATCCGGTGAGGTGGACGCCGCTGGCAGTGAATGGGCTCTGGTACGCCGGTGGATGAGCAGTCTAGGGTTTCGAGAGGGGAGGGGTAGGAAGGCCGATGAAGTACGGACGGCGTGATGTAAGATGCTCTGGTGCTGTGGAGTTAGTCGTTTTTGCGGGAGGGGGAGAGGAAATGGGGGTGCCGTGTGGTGGGGGGAACCGGACCTATTATGTAGATGAGGGCGGTATTGTTACTGTTGTTCTCCGTGCACCAAGGTCAAACGGGGAATTTCACATGCTAAAGACAAGGTGGCGGAAATTTTAGAAGGAGGCGGGAGATTTTGCCGTCCGCGGGATCGTTCGTATCCAGTTTCAACTAAGTTTAGACCGTGCTAGCGGGAAGGTCATGCGAGACTGTGTACACGGGGCATGCGTCAGCAGTTAATAACTGGTGTGAAGTCCACCCCAGAAAAAAAGACAATAACTCGGGATGATGCGCCGATATCTTGGACGTTCACACGGGCGCGACCAATCGTACGAGTGTAGAGGCGCGTTCACAAAAAAAGGGATCAAGCGCTCAGCCTATGTATTTCTCGTGCAAACAGATAATTTAGTGCCATTGGTTATTTAGTTTAAACATAATGCATTGACGTGTTAGTGTAGAGGCGCACAAAAAGAAGTGGATATTGTAGTCCCACAAAAGAAATGGATATTGTAGTCCGCTACTTAAAAGTGTTACCTCATATAATTACATAGCCTCCATTTCATAAATTTCGTACCCATTGAATTCATATATGAATATTACATATATTACTGCATAATAGAACCTTAAATCATCCAAGACTAATGAATTTGAATGCAAGCGTAACAATGGTGCATCTACATGATAGCTACATTGGTTGTTTGAAGAAACATCATTGTAACTTTGGCATGCACAATTGAAAAGGTTTATTTAGATAGAAAAAAATGTGATATGTGAGTGTCCAATATTTATAGCGTTGAATCGATATTGTACCTTTGGCCACGATATGAAGTAGATATTGATTTATGTTTAAGCGATGCACGTCCACGATCGCTAGATAGTGATACGTGAATGAATTGTGCAATCTCTCTCACACGCATACATATCTCATTTCCCCGTGGGCCTCGGAATCACACACGCGCACTTTGTGTATATCTCTCCCTCCGTCAAGGTTAGAATTCGTCTTTCTACCCCGTCCTACAAGTCTCTCACACAGAAACACACACGCTCTCTCTGTCGAGCATGCCCACCCCTTTAATTCCGCCCACCCATAGCCACTAATGTCTCAAAGGATAATTATGTCTCTCACACATATGCCTAAGGTTAACTCGAGTTCAGGAACCATATGAATACATACAATGGGATTCAGCAGAGCACCTTTTGTTTTGAGATCTCGCTCTCTCTCTCTCTCACACACACACACACACGCGCGCGCGCGCGCGCACGCGTAGACATTGTTTATCACTTCATTTTTTCGGCACTTGCATGCACACCGTTTGTTTATCTCCGTGATGCTTTAAGTATGCCTCGCACACATCCTATCTACCTATCCCTTAATATAGATATTGGTCACACAAACTCCTTCTCCCTACTAGCAAGATGCCCATGCGTTGCATGGAACATCAAGATGCATTTGTATGATTAGTTTATCTTGTGGGGGAAAAAGATGAACGAGGGAATGCCTTATTTGCAAATGTGGAGAGGGGTGTGGGTATCCTTTTGCAAAATTGCCATAGTTTCCTTCCTATCCGTCAGATATAAATCGGATGGCCTATATTGCAGGATGGCAGGAACACCATCATCACCAACTCCATTTTTATAAGAGTAGAGATATGTAAGTGTCACTGCCCCCTCCCCCACCCACCCACCCACCCACACACACACTTCCCGACACCGGAGGAGTAGGGTGACACCTCAATCTTGATACTAATCTATCGACTGGCTTCTCTCTCAAACACACACACACACACACACTACCCGACACCGAAGGAGTAGGGTGGCACCTCGATCTTGATAGTAATCTATCTACTCCTCTTTCAAACACACACAGATACACACACACACACACTCGCTAGTTGTGCCTCTGTGCCTACCGCGCACACTCTCGATACGTCTTTCTCTCCCTCCCCTTCCCCCGCCCCCAACCCCAACAATGACAGCAGAAGGGTGACAACTCGATCTGATCTTAATCTGTCAATCGGTTTCTCTCTCAAACATTGTGTCTCTATGCCTCGCTCAAACACACGAGATACGTCTTTTTCTCTGTAGCCCCCTCGATATGTAGACTTCTCGCGCGCGCACAGCTGTAGTGACGATGACGCTGAACCCAATGTGCCTTGTTTTCACCGGCCTCATGTGATAGTTTTCACCCTGTTTTCTGTTAATTAACAAGACAACCTTTTTTTTGTTACTACTAGTGAATCTGAAATCATTCGGGGCAGACATATAATATATCACTTCAACCCAATTATCGCAGTAACTATTTTAAAAGAAACTAGCTAGATGCCCGTGCGTTGCACGGAACATCAAGATGCATTTGTATGAGTAGTTTATCTTGTGAGAGACTAGCAAGATGCACATGCGTTGCACGGAGCATCAAGATGCATTTATATGAGTAGTTTATCTTGTGAGAGAAAAGGATGAACGAGGGAAGGCCTTATTTGCAAATGTGGAGAGGGGTGTGGGTATCTTTTTGCAAAATTGCCATAGTTTCCTTCCTATCCGTCAGATATAAATCGGATGGCCTATATTGCAGGATGGCAGGCACACCATCATCACCAACTCTGTTTTTATCTCTAACTCCTATAAAAGACTCAGTTGGTGATGATGGTGTGTCTGCCATCCGTCATTTCTGACCATCAGATCTGCATCTAACGACTATGATATAAGTCATGGCATTTCTGCAACAAGACCCCACTTCTCTGCTCCAATTTGCAGAAGCCCCTTAGTATCTTGAAACCAACCACATCCCTCCCCCACCTCATCAAAACAGCCACAAGGAATGTATTTTGAGTGAAACCTAATACGAGTATATTTTTAGTGATATATACACCAAACTAGAGTGTTTTTCTTTCAAGTTTGTGAACATGTATTATTCTATTTTGGATCCGTTGCAACGCACGGGCACATTGCTAGTAAGAGTAGAGAAAAGGATCAACGAGGGAAGGCCTTTATTTGCAAACGTGGAGAGGGGTGTGGGTATCTTTTTTCAAAATTGCGATAGTTTCCTTCCTATCCGTTAGATACAAATCTGACGGCCTATATTGCAGGATGGCACGCACACCATCATCACCAACTCTGTTTTCTACTCCCTCCGTTCCTAAATATTTATCTTTTTAGAGATTTCAACAAGTGACTACATACGGTGCAAAATGAGTGAATCTACACTCTAAAATATGTCTACATACACATCCGTATGTGGTACTCCATTTGAAATCTGAAAAAGACAAATTTAGGAATGGATGGAGTATAAGAGTAGGCATGGAGATATATCTCCAGCATGGTCTACAACAAAAATGTGCTGGACTGGTTAGCGTCGGATGCTCGCAACGTGATGACCTGAGTTCGAATTCTGTTTTTAACTTTAGATTTTTATATTATATATTACTTATTTAATATATATATACTTCTTTCGCTACTGTACTAACAGTGGAACCCACAGAGTACTTAGAATACAAGATTAAGGATGGACTTGTTTCTTTTTAACTTTCTGTACGAAGCTGTAGCCACCCTGCAAGTCACGTGTACACTGTACATGCAATTAACTTTTTATAGAGGGAGAATCATACATGCAATTAACTCAAATGGATTGGATGTGACTCTATTATTTCCAGCATAAGAGCATCTCCAACGGCAGTCGGCAAATTTCCTCCCGCTTCCTTCGGTGGAGGACGACATCAAACGCCAGCGGCATACATTTTCACAACTCTAACCAACCAGATGAAATTCGTGCAAACACGGACTGTTTTCATATAAGCATGCAGGATTTCGTATAAAAAAGCCGGATCTTCATATAAATATGATGGATTTCATTACATTTACATGAACTAAGCGGTGCTAATCCGGCTCTCTTGGTATAATTAATACTCCCTCCGTCCGGAAATACTTGTCCTAGAAATGGATGTATCTAGATTTATTTTAGTTATAGACACATCCAATTTATCCATTCTTAGAACAAATATTTCCCGCCAGTAGGAGAGGGAGTACCTAATCTAAATGGCCGCCCGCGGATCCCATTGTCTTCCTCATGTCCGGCAGACACTTGCGGGGTCGACGAAGGTCCTTGGAAGAGACGAAGCAGCAAAGAAACCACCTGAATGCGCAGTCGTCGCCCCAGCGGTGGCCTTCATGGGACCCAAGTGGCGGCGACCTCCCGTGTTCTACTTCTCCTCGATGATGGCGGTGGACACGGAGAAGCTGGCCACCGACTCGTCGCTCTCCACACACCCAGCTTCTGTCTCTGCCTGCATGGCGTTGCTGCAGGCACGGGAGGCGCGCCCATAGACACGGGAGGCGCGGCCACCGCAGAGACTGGTGGCACGGTATGACGCGGCAGCGATGACGCCCGTACCGGCGTGCTTGCCGCTGTGCCGGCATGGAGCAACTCGCCACTACTCATCGAGCTGATCTGGAGCGGCGAGTTGCTGAACCACGCGCCGGATTGGGGTGGCAACTGGCTCCATCGGGCCAAGTGAGGTTGATGAAGCACCGACTGGCCTCGCCTGTATCCGGAGGGCTCGGGGGGCCACCCAGCCGGGTAGTATGCCGGAGAATGGCTCCTGGGAAGCCATCGGAAGAGTGGAGAAAATGGTGGAGGAGGAGATGGGGGAGCGGCGGAGGGGTGCGATTCTTGCCCGCTGTCTGTCTGGCCTCGTTTAAATAGAGGGCGGATGGTAGGAGCTTGGCCGGCGTCTGGCCTAGTTTAATCTGAGGGCGGATGGGAGGAGCTCGGCTGGTGTTGCGTTTAATTCCGGCCCGCTCAAGAACAGACGTGTGGCCGGAGTAGGTTTCTCGGTTTGCATGCAGGTTTAACGGAGGGGTTTGATGGAGGCGAGGAGGCGTGTTCAGCCTGGCGTGCAGCGGGCGGCACAGTACTATTCGATTTGACAGCGGGCGGCACAGTTCCCGATACGGCTTTAATGCAGACGAGGGAGCGGTTCCCGAAATGTTGAACGGCCAATGATGCATCCTCCTTCAATTAGCATCGTGCATGCATGAGGGAAGTAATGGGAGGAGGACAGGGAAAAGAGGCTGCACGATGTGAATGCAACGCAGTTTGCACTCATATAAAGGCGCCCCTCCATTCGAATGCATCTACCACATCGTACGCACCTAAGCATTTGCGTAAGCACCTACACTAAGCGCAAAAGTGCTCACTCCAGACCCATGGCGGCGATGCGCGTGAGCGGCAAGCGGCTGCGCCAGATGGTCCACGACGCCGGCCTGTGGCATGGCGCCGAGGATTGTCTCCAGACGGTGTTCGCGACCGGCTGGTGGATGGCCGTCATCGACGCCAACTACGACTCTCAGTTGGACCAGGTGATCGTTGCCACCACCAACAAGTTCACCGTCCTCAAGAAGCTCGGGGACGACATCGCCGTACTCCTCCAGCTTGCGCGCCCGGGCTCCTCATTGCCTGCCACCCTAATCGGCCTCCATGGCCAGAACCTCTTTCAAGCACTGGTGGCCCTGCGACTGCCCGCCGACGCCACGAAGAATGTCCACGTGGAGGTCGCGCTCGCCCTGCAAGAATTCGTCGACCTACACATCCACATGTACGAGCAAATCGTGTACATAGGTATCTACAAGGCCATTGAGGACGCTACGACGTTGGCCTTCCTCAACCGGCTGGATGCCTTGGATGCCTTTGCTGAGAAGCACCTTGACCTCGCCACCAAAGCCGCCGCTCCTTAGCCGCTGGTCGGTGGCCCGGTGCACTAAGTTGAGGAGGAGGAGGTCGTCGTTGATGGATGCATCTTTCTTCTTACCTCCTGTAACCACCACTGCAATCACATCATCGTGGCCTTAATTCTTATTGTGCTATTGCATTCTCGTTCCAGTCAATACCGACATGTGCGATCTCTTTGCTTAATTATATGCATCACCGTAACTAGTACTCCATCCGTCAATTTATAAGTTGCACTTACCTTTTCCATCAACTTCGTGCAATGCACGGGCATCTTGCTAGAAACACTAGAACACGTCGGACCGCATGTGACCAAACCGACGATGCGCTAACCTAGCTACTACGTACCCTACTTATCTGGCAGAAATAGCCCCGCCCTAGCGTTTCCAATCGTTATTTCTATCTATCGATCGTGCCAAGGAGTAGAACCAAATGTTACAATTTATACATTTTTCTCTACTCCTACTCCTATAAAAGACTCAGTTGGTGATGGTGGTGTGTCGGCCATCCGTCGTTTCTGACCATTAGATCTGCACCTAACGGCTGTGAGGTAAGTTGTGGCATTTTTGCAACAATAGCCCACTTCTCTGCTCCAATTTGCAGAAAACCCCTTATTATCTTGAAAGCAACCACATCCCTCCCTCACCTCATCAAAACAGCCTGAGAAATATATTTTGAGTAAAAAGTAATATATTAGGAGTATATCAAAACAAGAGTGATTTCTTTCAAGTTTGTGAACAAGTACTACTATTCTACTACTTTGGATCCGTCGCAACACACGGGCACGTTGCCAGTAAAAGGAAAAGGCCTGCCACGTTCGCGTCGCACCCCCACATGCCCGGGAATCGGGAGTACTCCACGGCCCATCTGGCACACCACATAGCTAGGGAAGGCGTGTTGCCTAGCATTTTCACTTTCATGTCGGACCGCCGTTGAGAAAACCGACCATTGGCAAACCGCACCCCGCCCGCCGCCGGGTTGGAAAATAGAAATGAGGGGAAGATCTAGCTGTAGCACGGAAGCCAAGAAATTTTGTGTCTTATGGGGCTCATTGATAGAGTGTTATTTGTTCATAACTAGCAAGATGCCCATTCGTTGCACGGAAAATCAAGATGCATTTGTATGAGTAGTTTATGTTGTGGGAGAAAAGGATGAACAAGAGAAGGCCTTATTTGCAAATGTGGAGAGGGGTGTGGGCATCTTTTTGCAAAATTGCCATAGTTTCCTTCCTATCCGTCAGATATAAATCGGACGGCCTATATTGCAGGATGGCAGGCACACCATCATCACCAACTCTGTTTTTTTATAAGAGTATAGATATAGATATAGATATAGGATATAGATATAGAGAGTAGAGATTTGGTTACCAAATCTCATGCGTGCAATGCACGTGTAGCTTACTAGTTGGTTACCAAATCTCATCCGGGTTTGGCACGAGCTCGTACTGCGGGAGCACCACAAGGCCTTCCTATCCGTCACAACGCACGGGCACATTTCCCTCTCGGGGCCCACGGGACCGAGCATTAGTGGCTTAGTGCACCGGCCTATGAGTCAATGACATGCGGACCTTAAATGCGCTGGCCCACATGTCATTCTCATGGTGGTGGCGTGGTTCGCGACTCACTCGTTCGAGATGAACCGGCCGGTGGTGGCGTGGCCGTGGCGAGGGTGCCACAGCTCGGCGTCGAGGCATTACGAGGCATAGATGGCCACACCGGCGGGTACTACCTGTAGTATAGAAGTACTCCAGCTGAGGATTGATGCCCGGGACGAAATGTGTCACAGCCGCTTGATGAAAATTCGATGGTGCGGGAGTACGGATCGGAGCAGGCAAACCGCGTCCAATCGGGTGTGGCTGTGGTAGAAAGTTGATGGTCGCCGCAGTTCAGCTGGCCCGCATGGCATGCACACAAAAATAGAGGAGCAGTGGGGCCGAGAGGGATGAGGCGCATGTCGGGGGACGTCGTGCCGTGGGTTGGAGCGGCGTCGTGGGAATCGCGTGTGGGTGTGGCAGTGGTAGAAACAAGAAACGTGATGGTCACCGTGGTTCAACTTCCATGGATAAGCTGTCATGTCTGCTGACACATGCATTGCATACCGCTCACTGCAAGGAGCAGTAGTAGAGAAAACTTGTTCCAAAGATACCATTTTTTCGATAAAATTCTCGAGATATCATTAGTTTTTACACATGGGATTACTCCTGCAAGGGTCAATCACAACAGTTGTTTTGTAAAAAAATGCATCTTGATGTTCCCTGCAATGCACGTGCATCTTGCTTGTTATAGAAGAAGGCCACACGGGCATCTTGTCGCAGGGTGTGCCACCGACCCAAACTTCAATTTTCTTTTCAGACGATTAGGTGCACCGGATGCCGTGCCACGCTACAAAATGTTAAAAAAATAGCTCCAAATTTTTTAAAACCTGTTATCTTCAAACCATCAAAATAGCCCGACGAATATATTTTGAGTGAAGCATGATTTACTTTTATTGATATATGTATATCAAAACTAGAGAGTTTATATTTCAAGCCCATGAACAAGTATTATTGTACTACTTTGGATCCATTGCAACGCACGGGCCAACACATTGGTAGTAGTAGTATCTATCTCTATCTCTACTCTACTCTTATTCTTATAAAAAAACAGAGTTGTTGATTATGGTGTGCCTGCCATCCTGCAGTATAGGCCGTCCGATTTATATCTGACGGATAGGAAGGAAACTATGGCAATTTTGCAAAAAAATACCCACACCCCTCTTATACTAGCAAGATGCCCGTACGTTGCACGAAACATCAAGATCTTGTGGGAGAAAAGGATGAACGAAGGAAGGCCTTATCTGCAAATGTGGAGAGGAGTGCGTGTTGTCATAGTTTCCTTCCTATCCGTTAGATATAGATCGAACGGCCCATATTGCAGGATGGCAGGCACACCATCATCACCAACTCTGCTTTTTTATAGGCCATCCAATTTATATATGATGGATAGGAAGAAAACTATGGAAATTTTGCAAAAAGAAACCTACACCCCTCTCCACATTTGCAAATAAGGCCTTCCCTCGCTCATCCTTTTCTCTCACAAGATAAACTACTCATACAAATGCATCTTGATGTTCTGTGCAACGCACGAGGATGTTTCCTTGGGGGTCTCTCCAGCGCGGCGTGGCCATAGTTGCAAGTTGACGCCCCTTGAGATGCCGACGTTGAGGGGCACTCAGATTTTGTCCGATGAGCAGGTAAGATGAGTTTGATCACGTAGTAAATGCATTCTAAAGACTACTTCCGTGTCCATTTCCTAATTCTCCCCTGCCCACTGTTTCACAGGTTAGGCTCGGTGCGAGTGGAGATTGGCTTGCATATGTATGGGAGGGTACCAACATCAATTTGCACAACATTTACAACGGTGACACCGTTCCCGTAGAACCTTTGTCCAACATTGGGATCAACCATGCAACGGGCCACCACCTGAATTGGTATGATGGAACCACGGTGAGATTGAAGAAGATAGCATGAACCTTGCACATGGCGGTCAAAGGTGGACGATGCTGTCTGCGGCCAATTTGTTGCCGTACAAGTACGAAGACGCTGTGCTCCTTTCTAACCGCATCTTCGCGGTGACAAACCAGGGGACTTGTTTCGTATGGGACACATCCAACGGTATACTCCCTCTCTCCCAGTTTATTTGTTTTGAATTTTTTTCGTTTTATAAGTTTCAAATTCAAATTTAGAGCTCCCCATCACATGTTGAGATTACAATGTCCATTAAATCATTGCGTGCATGTATAGTAAAGAAACAAATCTTGAGTTTGCCACGAGTTCGTGCAGCGGTAGCACCACAAGGCTTGGCGCAGGAGTTACATTTACCTCTCGGGGCCCTCGGGTCTGAGCTTCAGCGCCTTACGACACCTGCCTTTGAATCAAAAACATGTGGACCCGATAGGTGGCTGGTCCACATGTAATGCTCCCGAAGGCAGAGGTGCAGTGGGGCCGAGAGGGGTGAGCCACAGGTCGGGGGACGTGTGGTGTCATGGGTTCGAGCGGCGTCGTGGGAATCGCGTGTGGCTGTGGTAGAAACTTGATGCTCGCCACATTTCAGTTGGCCCACATGTCATGCACACAAAGGCAGAGGGGCGGTGCGGCCGAGAGGGGTGAGGTGCACGTCGGGGGACATGGTGCCGTGGGTTGGAGCGGCGTCGTGGGAATCACGAGTGGCAGTGGATGAAACGTGATGGTCGCCGTAGTTGAACTTCCATGGACAAGCTGTCATGTCTACGGACACATGCATTGCATACCGATCACTGGAAGGAGTAGTAGAGAAAGCTAGGCGGATAAATAGTTCCTTATAGTCAAGCGGACCCACGCTACTACTTATTCCAAAGACATGCACACCATCGAAATAGTCCATCTATATCAATATACATAGAGAGGGAATATTTTTTTACAAGAGAGGAAATAGTTTATCCATCCATAATGCCCATCTTCTGGTGCATCTTCTTCTTCTTCTTCTTCATCATCATCATCTTCTTCTTCTTCTCATTTTCTATGGGAGACGGCTTCGTAACAAGCTCTCTGGACCTTGCAGCTATCTCGAAACTCACACAGGCATCGAGGGCAGCATATTTTATCCGCTCGTACGTCAAGGGATAATTCTCCCATCCAGACAACCCTAATGCCAGCGTCTCGTCACCCTTCTGAAGATTTGTTCCGAGCACAAAATTTGCTACATCGAGTAGGGATGGTGTCGGTTTATCACAATCTTCTATAGGAATTTTTATTTTGGTTTGTAGGTCAGCGATGCTTTTCAAATCAAGGTTGTACGGCTCCAACTTCTGTTTGTCCCCTGCGATGGCTACCCAACAGAAGTATATGTCCTCCCGAGACAAGAAATCGTGAAGCTCACATAGTATGGAGGGCGCGTGTATGATGTGATACACCAAAACATCATCTTTGAGGCACAGCCGAAGGACGGCGGCGCATTGGATCTTCCCAGTGGCATGCTCCGTGTACTCTGCGTCGAGACCGATGACATTCATCTCCACCTTTTGGAGGGAGTTGGATACATTGTTGATCCACTTCCGAACAACCCTTGGGTGGTCGGTGACTGTGGCAACTATGCTCAACGAGCCTTCGACGAGGACATGTTGGACGCTAAAAACCTGCATCTCGATCTCTTTCGCCATTTGGATTCGCTGGACCGGAGGGCTATGGTTTGGAGAATTAGGATTAGATGGCTAGTCTAACTGAAGAAGATGATTATTTATAGGGGCTTCGGAATTACTCCAGGAGGATGTGAAGAGGTTAAAACAATGTGAATGTAGTGTGGTTTGGATGCAAATGAAGATCAAGGAGTAGTGAAGAAGCCGAGGAAAATCGGTTCCCGATGGAGAAGTAAATGGGAGAAGTTATGCGCATGCATGAGGAGAGCTGCGGTGGTTTGAGTGCTGCATGCAATGGATTGGACGGGCTCTTCGGTTGCCTTTTCTCTCTCCCACGCGCACAGAATGGCCCACTTGCATGCTGTAGTTTATTGGGTGGAGTCTGGCTGCAGCTGCTCATGCGTACGCTAATTAATGCTGTGAATGCGGGGCATGGAGGGAAATGGGCGCATGCGAAAGGGTATATACGCAGACTAATTAGAGAAATACTGAAAAAGTTATGCGCAGACAAAAGAGGATCGGAGGGAGTACTACTCATGTTCCTACTACGGTTACGGAATATGCGGTTATCCTCAAAAAAGAAAAGTCCTTCTTCGCGCTTCCGCATGCACGAGAATTTGGTTCTGCTCGCAATATGGATGATACCTGGAGGATGAAGTGAACCCAGAGGCATGCTAGCATGGGAGTACTACTCATATTCCTACTACTCCTACTACTACTAGTAGTAGTAGTACAACTGTGGTACACTTGATGGTCAAAATACTATTATTCATCCGGTCCTCACAGTGAAGTGACAAGACCCTGCGCCCGAGGTGACACCAGTCCAGGCGGCGTGTCCGGGTTACCAAAGTCAGCCTCACCTTGTGCACTGTGTAGTCACTGTCACCGCCGCTGTATAGCATGCCTGGCCTCGTCTCCCTCTCCCCTAGCACCACTCCATCTCCATCTCCGTATCGCCGGAGATCATGAGGTCACTCTTCATCATCTCACTATGCCCCCGCGTACCCTCACCTCGCTCGCCTCCCCCAGTACCACTATTCCCTCGCTAGTCGCTCCAGCACCGAAAGCCTTCTCCCCCGTAAATCAAGCCCCCCAAAACCCCACCTTCCAAACTCCACCATGGCCGAACGCGAACCGCGCAGCATCCATATGAGCCGCGATTGGAGCAATCTCCCCAGTGACGTCCTCGACCTCTGTTGTTCGTGTATGGATATGTTGAGCGCCCTGCGGCTGGCTGCATGCTCGAGGGGCATGCACACGGCCATCGTCGAAGCGAGGCCTAAGCTTTTCAAGACACCCTGCTTGCTGCTATCTGGTCTTGCGAGATTTTCTCACCATTATACGGAGGCGTACATGATGCCCCTCGACTTCACTCCGACCTCCATTAGCCGAAACTTCTTTGCACGTATGTAGTGGGTCGCCGTACATCATTTCCCTGGACTTCGATCCGATCACCATCGTCCGAAACTTCTTGCAGGTATGTACTGGGTCGGCATGAACTCCCACTGGATGGCTGCCGTCACAGAAGCAGGGAAAAGTTGGTGCTCGTGAACTTCCACACCTCCCATGAGATTATCCTTCCTTCGTTGGATGATATAGAGTTTTACCTTCGCGGCCCAAGTCATCTAGATTACGTCGTCAGTTGGATGCACCTTGTTTTGCAGAAGATTGTAATCTGCCAAGTGCCCACATGACATGCGGATTACGCAGACTTCAAGCTAATTGTGTTGTTCGACAAGGGACTCGCCTATCTTTCCGCTGGTGCCTTCTTTAGCCGGAGATAGCTCAGCTCGCAGTGGATCGTCATCAAAGCTGATACACACTTCTGTGATGCTATTGAACACAATGGCATCATCTACACGATCGACAAAGCAGATGCACCATGTATTGCTGGGACGACGCGTGTAAGTTATTTCCGTCTGATGTTAATGATGATGCCATGACACTGTTTGAACTTTTTGTGATGATTGACATATCCCTATTTGAGCAAAATTTGAGTAGAACTATGGAAATGTATTAGAGATGCCGTAAATCAGCTATATTTGGAATGAGTTAATTCATGCGATTGTGACCATGTCATTACAACCAATTTTTACCCCTGAATAATCAAACTGTTAGGAAGACATTGTTATTCTCCTTATTTTATAGTAATCTACATACTACTAAATATGAGTGTGTATCAATGGCCATGTTAGTTTCCTCATTTTCATGATGTAGAAACATGCATCAGACTGTTGATTTCATCTAACCATACATTAGGGAAGCAAATGTGCATATGGAGAACTCTATATTTTGAAGTAGTGAAATCCTGTAATATGCTCACAAATTTTTTGCCCACAGAACATGAGTATATAACAATGCATGGTCTATTAGTTTCCTTGAAGAATTTGTTTGTGAGGACAGAACATGATTACATAACATGCATGACATGGTAGTTTCCTGTGAAGAATCGATTGTGAGATAACATGAGTATAACCATGCATGGCACTTCTATATTTTTGAACCCAGTATACATTTCCCTGTATTTTCCTCCGAGTTCCAACAGGGACATATCAATGCTGTTTCTTGCATTATCCTACTCATACTCTGAAAAATGCTGATCTTACATTAACAATGCCTGTCCTTTTTGATATGATGCAGTGTCCCTACAGTTACTATCCTTTGTAATCACACCACCTTTGCCAAAAACAGGGAAGCACAACTGGTTCCTCGCTCGATTAGAGGACGACAAAAGACTGATGATCATTCGGACACATGAGCCGGAAAAGTTATATTGCAAAACCCCACTGTATGCAAGCACCGTGAAATACGTGAGTATCCGGACAGTGGCTATTACGTCTATGAGCAGGATACCAGCTTGTTGGGGCCTGCAGGATTTTTGACTTGGAGGCGGGTAAACAACCTTGGTTCATACTCTCTGTTTCTCGGACTCAGTTATCCGATTAACCAGGAGATCACCGTTGGCAAGGACCTTGATGGCAGAGAGGCTCTGTTTGCTATGGAAAACTGTGTCTACACGGCTAGCCCTAGGAGTTCGGGAGCAAACTCCCCTGATTGTCAATGATACAGCCTGCAGCCAAAAGATGGTGAGAATGACAAAGGCATCTGGATTAACTTTGATCCTTGGATGTGTCGAGTCCGACAGGCAGTGATGTGGTTCAAGCCTTCAGGTTGATAGGTAATTGGGCTGTTGCATCGAAAGGGTGGAGTACTGGTGTCTCCGATCACTGGTGGCTGAACCGGGGCTGCAAATTATTATGGTGTTGGATCATCCCTCTTCGAATGACTTGTCGTCTTTGCTGCTTGTTCTGGATGGGTAGTTCTCTCTTTTGTTATGCATATTCCTTGTCATTTGGTCATCCTCGTCTATGTCACTCTTACTATGTAATAGTTGCCTCTATTTAGAATGTCATTCTCGCCTGGATCACGAGAGTCTGAGCGCTGCAGATGGGTGCGTTTTGGTGGTGTAGCAAGACTTCTTATGAACTATCATGTCTTGCTGTTTATGTCAGTAGTAGTCACTAGTCAGTGTTTGAATGTTGTATATATCGTTGTTTCGAACTGTTTATTGTCTCGAACTGCTGGTGGGCTAAATGAGGGCATCACCATTCTCCGGTGCTCAGAGTATATCTCCTTTTTACAAGTTATAATTTGAGCTCAGTGTCTTTTCGATGATGTACACTTGTTTGGGCCAGTGAGGTGTCCTTGAATATGGGCCGAGTAGTAACGCAATGCCAAATAGGTCAATTATGACTCTCAGGCCGGACTCTCAAAAGATCCTCAGAAAAAAGGCCGGGCTCTCAAAAAAAGAAAGAATAGGGACTCTTAGGACGACATGTGGGCGCCACCGGTGTTTTCGTGCGCTTGCGCGCCGAGAGCATATTGGCGCGTGTTCAAAATTCATGCTACCTTTTCATCCCCAATCAACCTCCCCTCCCCCACCTCTAGAATCTCAATTCCTACTCCAGTTCCCCCAAATCCCCCTCCTGTACTCCCTGTACTCAAGTGCACTATCATGTCGCCGGTCAACGCGGATCTCCGAGCCGGAGATCCTGAGGTCCGTCCTGCCTTCGGGCGCTGCGTGCTGTCGCTCAACAGTGGCATGGCGGCGCTTGACGACCAGTTTGCCGGCGAAGTGCTGATGGTAACCATCAATGGCGACCGGCCTCCCATCTCGCCGGACGACCTTGTCAAAGCTCTTGGCATTGCGCACAGCATCCAAATAAGTGACTTTCTCGTCGAAGTCTCCGCTACCGGCTGATTTCTTTGTCAGGTTCCGGACAACTTTCGACTGCAGTCGTGTGTTCGAATTTTCCCGGCGTTTGTTCTGCGATGGCGCGTTGGTGAGCTTTGATCGGTGGCACCCAGGATGGGGCTCGGTGCCCTTTGAGCTTGAGTTTTTAACAAAGCTTACCTTCCAAGGCATGCCTCGACGTGCTTGGAACAGCGAGTCCATGAATGAGCTTATCAACGACCTTGGAGGTGAGCTCGTAAGTATGTTTGTTCCTCCAGACAGCTGGGCTCTGACGGTTATGGCATGGATGAAGAAGCCGTCCACCATACCGAAGGTGATTGGTGTTGAGATACCGGTGTAGGAACCGGGGTTGTACTATTCGTCGCCACCAAGGCTGCCGCGGACCATGTTAGGGATGTACCTGTATCGAGTGTTCGTGCATGTCGAAGAAGTGGTCAATCCATCAATCGAAGTCCTGCCACCGCCGCCGCCGCTGGTGCCCGGGTCCGCCGAAGAGGTCCATTACAGGAGTCAACGTCAGACTTTCCCCGTGTTGCTCGGAACGATGGATGGCACAGGGCCTACTCCATCGCGCGACGGAGGCCATTGCTTCTTTGGGAGGAGAGGCAGGGCTGGCTGCCTAGATGTGCTCTAATTTGAGGTAACAACTGAATCTTGTCAGATGACCTGTTCTATTTTTTACCTGAACTTTTTTTAGAAAGGGTTGTACGTCAACTTAATGTTCTAGTAGAACTTATATATTGTGTTGTCTGTCTGTTTTCTTTGCACAACATTCAAGATATTTCCCCATCATTGATAAAGACGATGAACCGTTATGTACAAGTTCGTTGGTTTCAACTAGCCCTACCCGTAGCGGTCCACTGCTTCCACCCTGATTGTGCCGCCTGCGTGAAATTTTTGTATGCAAGTTCAGTGTGCTATGATGTTCTATATGATTGTGTCAACTATATAAGTTTTTACTGAGCATCATCAATGCATATGGCTGAAAGATGTATTTACGAGCATCGACCGATGGGTCTCTCTCTCTCTCTCTCACACACACACAAGTGGGACCCATTGAATTATTTCTTCGCTCGTGATAGCTTTTAATTAGGTTCCACTATACTCTAACTTTTTTCTTAAGTTATTAATTGAGCTCAGTGACTTCAAAAAGTTGTACAGAAGCCTTGTTTGGGCCTTTCCGGCGTCGCTGAATGTGGGCTGAGTTGCCATGTAAGGTTGTACTATACTACACATGCCTTTTTTTTCAACATCAGTAATGCAACTGGGCCGACAGTTGTACACAATCCGGGTCAACTTGTTATTCTCCACCCCGCTGGGCTGCAAATCTTTCCTAGGAGGGACATTAGGCTTAACAAGAAAATGGGCTTTAAGAAATAATAAATGTGATGTAATTATAAAAAATGGGCAGTAACTATAAAAAAATGCACCAAACACGCAATTAGTTTATAAAATATTACTTTTGGATTTTGAAGTTTTTAATTTCATTAATTGTTGCGCGCGCAATGTTTCGTTGGATTTTTACGTAATACAAATTTATATTGAAATTGTATTTAATCTGACTAGAAATTTCAGGACAAAAATATGTCGGATCCTATCAAAATGTGGGAAATTTTATTGAATTCTGTTTTGAACGATTGGTTGAAATTATTAATCGTTGTCCTAGCTAGAAAATGGGCTGTACTTTTAACAAACTGTAAATGGGCTATAGTAAATTCCATTAGAATTCAAAAATGGGCTGTGCATTCTTACAAATCGCAAATGGGCTATAAGTTCTCTGCCACACACTTGTGGGCCTACTAAGCTGACGCGTATGCAAGGCTTTGTCAACTTATAGTCAACACACGGTTCTAGCAGCAGTGTCCGTTGGATGTCCATCCAACGGATGTCGTGCTTCTTCTTCAATCTCGGATATTCTAGCTTCAGCCGCCCAAAGAATGATTCCTCCCCTGACATCTGGGGCGCATCATTTCGGAGGCTGACCTGTGGGCCTACTAAGTTGACGCGTACCAAGGGCTTTGTCAACTTAGTCAATATAAACGATTCTAGCTGCAGTGATCGTACGATGTCCATCCAACGGCCGTTGTGATTCTTCAACCTCTAGTCTTCTTGCTCCAGCCGCCCAAAGCAGCGCCGGTCGTGCCGCCTGCTCCTGCCTCCCGTGGTCGGCTGTGCCGCCGCGGAGGCCTCACCTCTCCCTACCACTCCCACCGCTGGCCAGGCCCTGCGGCGACGGCATCCTCACACCGCAGCCGAACCAGTGAACCCTCGTACTCTTCTCCGCGTGGGCATCCACTGCCGCGTCTTCCCCGGCTCCGCGTCGTCCCCTTCCTAGGCCTCGCCGTCGTCCACCGCCTTGGTGCTCTCGGCGCAGCGTGGTCAACATGGTGAAGGAACGACTTCCGTTGGAAGAGTACTGTACGTGGAGAGGCTGACAGCTGGGTCCACGGCCGCAGCAAGGAAGTGCCTCCTTATTACGCGCAAAATAATTATTCCTCCACCTGACAGCAGGGAGCCACCGGACGGGCCACCGTATTTCGTGAAAAAACATTTCCCCCTGACTGCTGGGACCCACCAGCTACATCTTCGCACACAAGGAAGTGCGTCCATATTACGGGCAAAAAAATGATTCGCCCCCTGACTGCTGGGACCCACCAGCTACATCTTCGCACGCAAGGAAGTGCGTCCATATTACGGGCAAAAAAAAAAACAATTTGCCCCCTGACTGCTGGGACCCACCA